>NC_056751.1:446900071-446905071 GCF_019279795.1 Protopterus annectens
CATTATCAATAAAGTTTAAAACATGATTGTGCTCTGATGTAATCTTGTCAAGTAAGTGCGCATTATTCCTGTATTCACTGCATGTGTGCTCTAATCTGACACCAGTCAACTGTTAAAATAAGTGCACATTTTCCCTGTAATCCCAGTTTATGGGTTCTAATCCCATGGCAACTAAGTAAGAAATCACTGGTTGTCTAGTCTACTTCGTCTACACAAACATACCTCTCGACTGTCACAATTTTTAGGAATGTAATGACTCATGCCCTATATGTCTAGTCCTTGATTAGCAGATAAATGACATTACTTGGAATGCAATTTATTGGCAAATCCTTCATCAGAACACCTTGCTACTAATGTATGAGCACACTATGTACAATTGTTCCCTGTAGTTGTGCCTTTGTACCACCATGTGTTAGAGCTTGGTCCATACTGTCCCATGCTAACAGGTTGATAGCTATGCATGTGCAACATCATCTATACCATAGTTGCAGTCACTTTAACTCAAATGAAACTGTACATATGTAGAAGTATGTAGTAGTAGTCTGTGTAGTAATATTACCAGCAAAGTTAATAATTGTATTTTTCTGTCTGTCTCACCCCAACCTTTGTCTTCTTTAACTTATTAATGTTTATTATTATATATTTATATATATATATATATATATATATATATATATATATATATATGTGTGTGTGTGTGTGTGTGTGTGTGTGTGTGTGTGTGTGTGTGTGTGTGTGTGTGTGTGTAACTACCTGTTATGTTGGCCTTGTGTATAATTTCATATTGTTTTGTTGTTAAAATAATTTTACTGATGTTATTTAGTTGTGGTCCTTATTATATTCCTTTTTATTTTCTTTGATTAATCATTATTTTCTATAATGTTAATACTAACATCTGTTTGGTTATGTTTATTCTCACCTTATGTTTATATTTATTTTCTACAGCACGACAAGGTATGCTGGTCCCTGTAATCCACCTACCTTGGCTCCTCCGGGTGTGGCACCAGGGCCCAGCACATCTGGGCCACAGCCTGGTGGAGCCCCTTCTGTTGCCCCTGCACTACCTCGGACATCAGGAAGTTCTACCCCAGAGGCTGGGGTTGGTTCAGTCTCTGGGTTTGGAAGTGGAGGGGGTGATTATGTCACCCATGAGGAACTGCCAGGCATGGTGCATGGGCTACTGCATTGAATTATTGGTGCACACCTATGCCAGATGGAGACCCTACTGTCCATCCTGGTGGGCCAGCCTCACCCCACTCATGGGCATCAACTACTGCCTGCACAAGAGGAGTGAAGGAGCAGTGCTGACATCCCCATGGGTGAGAACTTCAGTCACACTGCTACCGTGTCTGATGTCCATGGGACTGGGATTCCACGACAACCTCCCCAACCAAGGTGCCCTCCCGTCTTGTGTCACATGTAAACCCTGTCTGCTGTCCTGACTGTCTGCAAAACTTCCTCACCTTCCCAACTTACCTCCCCCACATGTACCTATGTCCCTTCCCCAACATTCCACTCTCACCTTAAAAAAAAAGAAATGGGCACCTGTCCCACAAAAATATATCCCATATGTAGCTCTCCATTTTGCACACATGTCCACTGGACACACTTAATTTGGTACAGATGACTTGACAATGCACTTCTGTTGTCCTCACCCTTCTCACTAGTGGTGACAATCCAAATTTATCTAAAAAAATCTGTTGAAATGTACTATTGTTGCTGTACAAGAAATGGATAGCTGCTGTCCTTTCCTAGACCCTTCCTGCACATACTTACCTGCATTTCACTATGTCTTTCCCCCTGCTTGAACATCATTTCACCACTGCCCTCCTCATTTTTCTTTTCTTTAAAGATTTTTTTTGCATGGCATGGCTCGGCATGTTGAATCGCTAAATAGCGATACATTAATCTATGCTTTTGAAAAAATCATATTCAAAAACTACACCTGCATCCTATTTTGAACGCAAGACCATCGCACCTGGAGAACAACCCACAAAGTCACACAGCTGCTAATTAACATAGTTGTTTTAATCAAAACATAGTAATGCTCAAATTCCCATCATTAAGTGCGTTTAAGTGATGCTGCACATTGCACCACACAGATCAGCTAAAAGAGTAAGAGAAAAATAGTTTTGTAATTTGGACTCTAGTACAGAAATATATTAGTATATATCATGTTACATGTCAGCATCTGTCAAGCCACTGCCTAACGATGGCCTGCTGTGACATACACATGATCAATAATCTATTGCTAATGGCATTATCCATGACTGCTGATGAGATGTGGTAAGTGTTCCCCACCCATCTACTCATATGCCACACAAACACAATGTCTGAGACATGTGACTATATCACAAACCTTGATTGCATAGTGTCTCACATACCAGTCACTACATATGACAATGAGCAGTTTGCCACCATGCACACCTCATCTCCTACACCACCCACACCCACATCACACACACCTGCATGTGTGGAGCTCCTTACCAGATACACATGCAAACAGCAGACACATCAGAAACCCAAATGCATGCTCACTACACATAATCATACCTCTGCAGAACACTGTACACATAATAGCTCACAGACCACTGTCTCACTGGTGAAACACCTGAGGCAAAAAAAGTAAAACCTATTATTCATAGGTGATTACATCATGGGACACATTGATGTCCCTCTCACCAGGCTACATATGGAAAGGGTCACAGTTAGCTGTTTGTGAGGTGCCAGGATATGCCATACCACACATGCATGCAAGTCTGTCAACATCAGGTAATGGTATAACAATGTTATAGTTCCTGTTGATGTGAGACATACCTCACTGAACTGTAATCAGAGACATAACTGAGCTTATGGACTCTGTGTCTCCGGCAGGTATACTTATAGTCTTCAGCTGCATTTGACCTTCACCTAGGATGATTGCTCAATACACATGAAAAATGATCAACATCAATAACTGGCTTAGCATGTGGTATCATTGTAAGGGGATCCACTACATGTCAGCCTGGGATGACTTGCTCAACAGACCTTGATGCTTTGCCAGAGATGGTCTTCACCTGTCATCCCTGGGATTTTGTGCACTGGCCAAGACTGTTGGCATCCCCATAGTGCATCTTATAGATGGTGTCTCAAGGGAAAACTTCCAGTGATAAAATGCCATCTTCAAACAATATCACAGTTATGCTGCTACTCGCTAGGAATGTCAACACTAAACTCCACACACTGGAAGGTGTCCCCACCTTGGAATATGCAGACATTTGCACAGTCAGACACCTGGTTCAAGGCTATGGACAGCACCACAGGCATACCAGGCTAAACGTCCTTCCACATGTTCAGACCTCAAACTGACAGTGTGCAAGTTAATACAGGTTTGTATGCTTATTCATTAATGACAGATACAAATCCAGATTGGTTAAATAGTGTCATTCCCTGGAGACACTGCAGGTGCAATTCACTGCTGGAAGGGCACCTAATCAAGCCATTGCCAGCTACAGCAGCAACTCCATGAATCAGGACACCCATTGTACTTATTTGAATCTACTTGTGTCTATCAATATACATCACAACACCATAGTTTGGGGAGACTTTAACTATGCACCAACTGTGTTCATTACTCATGTTCAAACTCACTTGCTGAAAGGTTATTCCACTTCTTTAACTACAATGTCCTGAACCAGTGTTGTGACATCCCCACAAGGGAAAACTATGTACTGCATTAGGTGTTAACCAATATGGGTGACCACTGTAGCACCTCCACTCTGAGGTCCTGCCTGGTGAGATCTGACCACAAATCAGACACACCTGAACCCCCCCCCCCCATAGAAATTACAGAAATAATCTTCATCAAAGCAAATTATAACCTCCTATGGGATGCTATAAATAGCTTGACTGCACCTCACCCCTCAGATGGAACAGGCAACTATGCTGAGCTCTACACCAATGATTTATGCAAGCACCTGTAAAACTACATAGACATGGAGGAACCAGACAAGTGGAAAACAAGTTCCTCATGGCACAGCAAAATAGCCTGGAGGACAAGTGCCATTAGCAGGCTGGACAACAAGAGGTGAACATTGCTGTGTGACAGTTGAGTGATGGAGGCCCCAAACAATGGAAGCACACCCTCCTCAGCTAAAACAAGCAAATTGTGTTGTTGTGACATCCTGCAAAAGAAAGTATGTGTAAAAAATTGGCCTCCTCCAAAAGGACATAGCATCCTCCAAAAGCATCATCTTTGGCAAAAAACAAAGTGCCCACAAATTACCACACATTTGACCGCGGGCCAAAGTGGTTAGAAAAACATTTTATATAGCCTAGGGCAGATAGCCTAGTATGAACCTATGAACCTATAAGAGGAAAGGCCCAGATTGTTGGTGAACTTGTACTTAATGATACCACTTACAATGAGCCTCTAGACATAGCTAACCTGTTGTATGACAGGTTTTGTGACAACTTCAGTCCCCTGTCCCCACCACAAGTATCACATGACATCCCTACAATCTGTTGCATACCTTAAATTTGTATGGAGCAAGTCATAAATTACCTCTGTTAGGAAGAAACACATCATCTATTGGATCTGCTAACATCCCAGGCTGTGTCCTACATGGGATCCAACAAGGCTTACTAACACCATTGTGAACTCCTTGTAGTCATAGTGTAACCAATGACAACATCCTAGCTGACTGTAAAACTGCAGCTGTTATCCCATTGCATGGAGGTGGTGCATCCACCAACCATGGGTACTATTGAACTATTGACCTAAGTAGTCATATCTGTAATCCCATGGGGCAAATCATCATGGACCTGATCAGGAAAGATGTCTGCATTCTTCAAAAAAATTGTCCCTACACAGTTTGGATTTCTGAAAATATCATGCCTGTTAAACCTTGTGGACATGTACGAGGCAGTCACCAAGGGCCTGGATGAGGGGACATCTGTGCATTCAACCCCATGGACTTAGCCAAGTTGTGTGACACTATCACCCACTCAGGCATCATTAA
>NC_056751.1:447222571-447317571 GCF_019279795.1 Protopterus annectens
AACTTCTCGACCCATCACAGCAAATGTCTATGGCAAATTACGGTGACGGTGGTAATGTGATATATAAATAAAGCTTTGTGAAGAAATAATGAAAAACAGCACTTTTAATAAATATAGCAAGCAGATAAAAATGGTGAGCACTTTCGTGGCGAGAAAACTGCTTCAACAAGACCATTCACTCAGACACTGCTATACCTGTATACAACATCATGATCAATACAGACTAGTTGACTGGTCTGCATGGCATATATATTGTGCAATCTACACTGTCATGAATGGTGCCAGTGCCATAAATGTTGTCAAACATCTATGTATGTACTGTGTGCATCAGCAGAACAGATAGCACTCATGCATCTGGTGTAACAACTTGATGGGCATTCCTTGCTTGCGGACTGTAATGTTTATGACTCAAAAAGAATACCTAAGTATGGCCAATAAGATCTGTGACAGCTCACTGTGACAAAGGTGGTACACTTCAGTTACACATCACTGGAAGATGTGTAGTGAGTTGCATGAAGAAGGGTGCATTGCACTCAGTTATTGGTGTGATGAATGCTGTGAACTGTGGAGGTATTATGGCCTCTGATGTGGATTTCCTTCACATATTTAGTAGTTGTGTTAAGTACAAGGTTTAGTCAGCACTGTGAACACAAGCTGGTGGACATTCCACTTACCATCTCCCCCAGGACACAGGTCACATACCTATTGGTCTGATTATAGGGTGGGATCTCCACATTATACTCGAGTTGTATGTTTGTTTTCTTGACATAAAAAATCCCCCCATGTTTTCATGTCATAGCAGGTGTTGTCATGGCTGTGGCAGCAGTCTTTGGTGTGTGTTGATACTGTCTGTATTATACTATTATACTAACATCACAGTTGGAATCAATGATCACCCACAATTTGTAGTCCTTCAGGCAGCTGTTTGGACATATGATGTGTATATCATCTGTGATGTACTTAATTTAAATAATGGACTAGGAAGGGCCTAGCAGACAGCTCTGATGTATGGACCTAATCACTGGACCTGAGATATAGGTCACTACACACAAGTCAACATATGTATGTGATACCCACTTGGTGATATGGGTAAATACAGTGTGGCCACATCTGACAGTGTTGAGTGAATACATCAGTGTGGATTTGTGTCAAATGCCTTGGCCTTGTCAAGTTCAAAAGGGTGGCAGTGTTGTTGTCATGCACGTCCTCGATGATCTCTCTGAGAACATCTAACAAATGTAACAGACATGATGTAACCCTAGCAACTGACACAGGTCTGTTGCACACAGCTGGGATATCACTAGTTCCATTTAGAAAAGGTCCATGAGGACATGTTGGTCTACCACATAGATGAGGAGAGTCAGGATGTATTTGTGCACACATCACCTGGTGCCCCCCCCTACATGGATTCATGTTGAAAACACACTTTTACAGCAACATAGTCTGTGTGGAGGGTGTATTGAAGTGTGAATTCAACTGCGTGAGGAAGATGTATGTGATGAATCACATGACAGGAGATCTGTGATGTTGTCACAGTCCAGTGATTCTGTGCAATAGGCCTGGATGTAGATAAGACAGTGCATACTGGCTATCCTCAATTTGCCTTGGGTTTGAACACAATCCCCCACACAGGGATCATTGAGAAACTCTGCCAGCTGTGGATTAAACCTCATGTCACTAGATGGGTAACCAATTGGCTCACTGACAGAACACACATTATGAAGGTTGGTGAATCAACCCGTGCCAGTAGATCTGTCACCATTGGTGCACCCCAGGGATCTGTGCTTGCCCCTTTACTGTTTGGAATCTATTTTTTGATAGTTAATGTTTAAGTGTATGGCCTTTGGCTTACTGTGTTTGCTGATTCTTGCATTCTGGGTGCAAACAATGAGTCCTCCTATGATGATAACATACTACAGGAGGGGCTAACACAGGCAAATGTTTAATGACAAAGCCACATGGTCTACAAATAAATCCAAAAATGTGTCTTTATTTTGGCCTTCTGCAAAGTGTAATTCCCTGCTAATTAAAACATTGACAATAGTCCCGATATGCTGTAAGCCAGTGATGCAAGTACTGGGAGCACATGTACATAGCACTCTGAACTTTGGTCAGCAAGTATCCACACTTGTATTGAACGCCTATATTGTGCACAACATAAGTCATGCCATCATATTCAGATCTCTGGATTGTCTTACAGCACTGTACTCAAACCTCATCAGAACACTAACAGAGTATAATGCTCTGTTTTGCATGTACCTCACCAGACACAAGCTGCAGCTGGAGAAGCCACACAGTTTACTCTCCAAGAAAATGCAGTGCTTCCAAACCATGCCTTAATGTATTTGGATAGAATGAAACCCATGTGATCTAATCTGTATAATACAGGATAAGGTGACTTCTGCCTGGCCTTGCCCTAGTGTGAATAGTGCACATGTACAAATCGCATATGGCCGAAGACATCAGCAGTGTCTGGTGGGGAGCATATGGCAATAAAAGTGTCCCACATGCTGGTGTAAAATACTTTCTGTAACGTCAATCAAGTGCATGCATACACACACACACACACACACACACACACACACACACACACACACACACACACACACACACACACACACACACACCGCTGAACACTCACAACTGCACACACCACTTAATGTGTAACCACTTGTCTAACACTTTAACACATTCATACAAACACAGACACACTCAGTATACATTCCACATACCTTTTTCAGCAAAGTAAATGTTCAATGTACCATCTGTTTGATAAACCATATATTCAAACAAACAATTTGCTTCCAGGTATTGACCAAGGCAACAGCTGACCAAACACACAACACTCATATGTATATACATAGTGGCTGTATTTGCTACGTTTCATTTTGAAGATATGTTCAATTCTCAATGCATTCAGTATGCTCTTCTGAGTCTACACACACACACACACACACACACACACACACACACACACACACACACACACACATATCCTGGATTAACTCATCTCCATTTGGCAAATTGGGCAACGAGCACCCTGCACCACTTGTTTCTGTGGCAGTTATGGGTTTTATGGGGTCTGGTTACTAGCCCGAGGCCCAACCCTCCTCAGAGGGTGCACCACACACTTGCACACAGAAAGTCATACCTAGGGCCAATTTAGAGTGACCAATCCACCTACTGCGTGTCTTTGGAATGTGGGAGGAAACCAGAGCACCTGTAGGAAGCCCACATGAATGCAGTGAGGACATGCAGACTCCACATAGAAGGCACCTCAGCCAAGAATCAAACCAAATAACCTCTTGCCGGGACGTGACAGCACTAACCACTGTGCCACCCATACATACACACACACACACCAACACACACACACACACACACACACACACACCTGTATAATGATGGTATCATTTGTTTTATGATTTATTTATTTATTTTACATTTGTTGACCGGGATAGTCTGACTGGATATATGTCCATTTTCAGTGGAGGCCCAGAGAGAAAAGCTCCAAGATAATAATACACATTGAACATTTAGTAAATGCTAGTTTCAAGCAGATTACAGTCATAAACAATACCAGCATTTAGTATACAAAACATAACATTATTTTCAAAGTTATACATACATAACATTCCATTCAGGTTTAAGACACATTGAGCAGCAGTTATACAATTGACCCTTCCTGAAATGGTGTGGTAGAAAAAAGTTAGAAGTAGTTGATTGTAAGGCACCCAAGTAATAGAGAGGTCAGTAGTTGGGGTTAGTGCAGGGACATAACCAATGAGTTTTGAAGTATTTCATGAGTTTGTTTTTGAATCGAGTTAGTGAGGGTTCTAGGGTTAAGTGTAGCTGGGAGTCTGTTCCATGTTTTTCCAACAAAGTTGGCAAACAGAGTCCACAGCTGAGTAGCTGGATTTGTATAATGATATATGATATATGATTTATATATATATATATATATATATATATATATATATATATATGTATATATATATATATATATATATATATATATATATATATATATATATATATATATATATATATATATATAGCTTATGTCCTTTCTACCAGTTCAGGTAATGCTACATTTACTGAAATTAAAGATGAGGTAAACTCTGGGATCTGTCAAGTGAATATATTTAGAAAAATATGTGCTGAAAGGGGAATTATATTCATTGAATGGTCTGATGAGATATGAGTAAAGGGGAATTAAGACTTCTTTGGATTTAGAGAATATCTAAATGGAAATGGCTTTACTATTATGGTGAAATGATGGTCAAAAGATGAGGATCAACAAGTGTCTAGATGTTTTATGATAGTCTGATTGGAGGTGTGATTTGTCTTGTAGGTTCATAGGTATATACTAAGATAACAGCCATTGTGGTCTTTATGAGTCTAGCCATGTATCCTACAAGTTTTATTAGCCTTAGATGTTATTCTAAGGGGTATACATAAGCTAGACTATGGTTTACAGATTGCCTTGGTCCATTAAAGATATAGGTGCCAGATCTGGGGAGAATTTCAAATTTCACATCGATTTGTCCAGGTTAATGTTGAATAGGGTTAGGGAAAATTGTGCTCCACATGAATGGGAAGCCTGTCCAATGGTGGTTGGGGTGGATTCTTAATAACATACATCGGTCCTTCAGACATAGCCTATCTATGTCACAAGCAAGGTTCAAGTCATTAGACTGAGTAGTTTTAATGCTATTGGTTTTGCAGATGTTCAAAAGGTCAATCGGAGTGGGCTCTAAGGATATGGATGACTTGTATGTCAGGTACAGATCACCTTTTAACAGTCTGTGTGAAGCCAGGTATAGAGCTAGGGCTTTCTGCTCTCTGCATAGTACATGTTGTTTATACCCTGTTTTGTGAGAGGACCCAGATGATGGTCTAATTGCTGCATGGGCCTGGTCAGGTGCAGAAGCAGGTTTTGTACTCAGTGCTCGGTCTGATGAGGACCCCGTACAGAGGATTGATGACCTCCTTGGACCTGAATGCCATGCCCTTGCCTATAAGTTGAGCAATATGGAATTATTTACTACCATAAATATATGTTGTATAAAAGGCAGGTTACTGTCCACATATGTCCCCAGATCCCTGACTACTGTGTCCACTCTTACAGATGTGTTATTAATTAGTTAGGTTGCTATGGTTGCTGACTTGCCAAAGAGTACTATAAAGCATTTCATGGCAATGAGCTTTATTCTCTGACTTAGGGATCAGTCACATGTTTGTGTTAGACCTTTCTGTATGATGTTAGTGTCTTAGTGGGATTCCATTACTGCTCCTTGTTTGCAGTCATCCGCAAACATTGTCAGCAAGAGGCCTATGACATTGCTTTGACTTTTAAGAAGTATATGCCAAACTGTACTGGGCTCAGCACAGAGTTTCCAGGGACTCTGCTAGTGACTGGCTTCTTTAAGGAGGTGGTCTCTTCTATATTAACTTCTTTAGTCCAATCTGAGACTCAATTGGTTTTATAGCTCATAACATAGTAATATATAGCTAATTCCAAGAGTTTGCATACAATGCTAGAGTGTGGTATTGTATCTAGTCTTTACCAGGTCAAGGTAGGCAGTAAGCACCATTTTACCCTTATCCATTGCCTTAGAGACCATTTCAAAGAAGTCTACCATGAGTCCACCATGTTGATTAGGCATAACCTGACTTTGCTGAAGCCAAACTGGGTTGGTTCCAGTGTTGGAAGGTTTATTATGTTTGTATTAATCAGATCCATGATGATTCTTTCCATGGCTTTGCATATGACAGAAATCCAACTATTATGGGTTGGTAGTTTCCATGGTCAATTGATGCACCATCCTTGTGCAGAATGTTGACCATTGCAGCCTACAATTCACATGGCACAAAGCCTGCCCAGGAGGTTATGGTTAACTAGTCACTCCAGAAGTCCATATAGGTCATGCGTAAGGCTATTTAAGATGCAACTTGGCTCACTGATGCAGTGTTCTTAGCCTTAAAGAGCACATTAAGGATCTGTTCCTTAAAGATAGTTGGGGGAGTTACTTTTTAGGGTTTTACATTGGGGCAGCCAAAGGGAGAGGGGGTTAAAATTAGAGTTTAATTTTTTGTCCAACAGATTTGCTATATTTTCTGTCTCTGTGTAAATGGCTCCATTAACAACCAGCTCTTTGCACCATTGTGTACTGCTGATGAGGTTTCACAGAAAGATAAAGAAGGCATTGTAATTGTTCATAGCCCGGGATGTTATATTTACCTCAAAGTTGCCTTTGTTGTTGTTGTCTTTCGGCTTTTCCCAGTTAGGGATCGCCACAGCGGAACTCTGGTCCGCTAATGATTGGTAGTAGATTTTTACGAACGCCGAGGTACCAGATCGACATCCAACCTTCAACGAAGGCATGCCCATTTACGGATGTCTTTCTAACGCCCACCCAACCGCGGGGAGGACATGCAGACTCCACACAGAAAGCACTCCCTGCACTCCAGCCGAGAATTGAACAGGAGAACCTCTTACTGTGAGGCAATAATGCTACCGCTGCACTACCGCGATGTTGCACCTCAAAGTTGCCTTTAGTAGACTTAATAGTAGACTTAATTTGTCGCCTTAGTTGTTTATTTAAGCTGGTGAGAGAGTTTGCATACTGCCGGTCATTGTTCTTTCTTATTTTAGCTATGCATTTTCCCCTTTTGTTGTACAACCTCTTTATACTTGGATTTTACCTGGGTGGTTTGAGTTTGTTCTG
The DNA here is from genome assembly GCF_019279795.1 of Protopterus annectens. Taxonomy (NCBI): domain Eukaryota; kingdom Metazoa; phylum Chordata; order Ceratodontiformes; family Protopteridae; genus Protopterus; species Protopterus annectens. Next base: position 447,229,303 of record NC_056751.1, read on the forward strand.
GCTTTGTTTCTGGTAGGCACAGCCATCTCTATTAACATGATTATACTTAGACTTGAAAGTATGACAGGTAGTCATTTAATAGTAATTTGTTTCCTTTACAGTAGTTCCTACCAATTAAGGGTTTCCTGGGGGGTCACAGTATTTATTTTTATTTTGAAGGAAACAGCTTTATGGTCTGATTTTACCAGAGAGGGCACTACACTGGTGACTGTGCAATATTCTCCCATACTTTTGAGTACCAGATCCAATATGTTTGCATGCCTAGTGGGAAAATAGACTAACTGGTCTAGTGAGTTTGTGTTTACAAAGTCCAGGAATCTCTGGGCCTGCAAGTTTTGGGTCATATAGGACTTGCAGTTAATAGAGGGTAGATAAAATCCCTCATGAATATGGTATTGGATTGAATGGTAACTGTCACCACTGGTTATGAGTTATGTCTTTTGTGGGTCACAGAGAATAATCTAAATCTTGCAAGGATTTTGCATGGGACTCTACCTAAGATAATTTGGACATGGAGAAGCTCAAGTTCATCATTTTGTCTGACCAAGCTTGAGGTATGTTTGTTTTTGATATACATCAAGATACTTCCATTTTTGTCCCTACATGTGTAGTAGCTGGTATAAATGTATGGAAGGCATTGTATCTCTGTACTGCTGGAGTGCTCTCTGCAGCTTTAAAACATGTTTCAGTAACTGCACAGATGTCTACATTCTCCAAGGAAAGGAGAGCTCGATGGGAGTGGAGTTTCTTGTTTAGTTTCCTGGCATTGAGCAGTAGCACCTTTTGATTCCCTTTGGGTAAAATTTGCTATGTTTTAAGGTTTGTCAGTTTGGCATTGCATAAAAAAGGCACTCTGATGGAGGACACTTTTTTAGCCAATATTTAAAAGCTTAGCATGGACAGATGCAGATCATCCATCACAAAGCAATGTGGTCTGTTCACTATATCCTACCATGCTGATAAACTGTATACCCCTTTTCAATGACATCAGAATCTAAGCCAATGATTGACCTCTATAATCTTCTCAACACATAGTCACATCATTATTGGTGAAGGTAGAATGCTGTTCAATGCAACATTCATACCAGTACAGAACACACAGTCCAAGAGCTCCATAATATCTGTCTTGATAGGGACCAGAGAAGTATGCCTTGGGTCATTTATACCCACATGGACTCTGACTAGGTCATACTTGTACCTCTGGTTCAGTTAACTGAGTGCATGAGTGAAGTGGTAATCTTGGCCCCTGAAAGACTATTAGCCATGATTTTCTGCTTGTTCAGCCTAGTGAGTGGGGCATCTGTATGTCTCACAATGGAGTCTGCTATGGCTAGAGTACTGAGTTGTGTATTGGCTTGCCTTATGGGTTTTGTAGTTGATATTCCATGAGGTGTGGCTGCATGTGCGGTATTGGGTGATGTTTTGAGTGTTTCTGGGCTTGCTGGATAATTGATGTTGACCGAGTATCTGGGAGGTCTTTTGTGTTTAGGAATACTGCTTTTTATTGCGTCAGTATATGTTGATTTACGTGTCAGGTATATACTATGTATGATAGGGGTAGTACATTTGTTACTGGCAACCTGGTTATTTTGAGTGCTTGTATCTGAGAGTCTTGCTTCCAGTGACATTGTGTACTGAAATCTCATACATACTGCATCAATTTCTCAAAGAATCAGTTGTCAGGGAACATGATTCAATTGCTACATTTTCTCAGGATTTCCACATCCACTAGACTGGTGATGGATAAATTGAGAAGATGCATATCCAAGATGTGAGGTCCTTCTTTGTGAACTACAAGGATACGGTACAAGAGGGGTTAATAGCTCAATAGCCTGGGTGCTTTTAGGGCTAGAAGCAAAAAGTCAGCTATGTAGGAGTAGATTTGTGGGGGAAGGCTCCTCAGCACTGAAACTAGTTTCTCTTTGTGTGGCTGATCAAAAGTACTTGTATAGGGAAAATTTGGTTTCTAAGTGTGTGGATCTATACAAGGCATTGCTAAATGCCAATACCCCTCTGGCCAATAAAATTACATCACATTATGCCTTTCTATGTGTTTCCCAACTTCAACTGAGCAAGCTACTCCCTAATCCCACTAGATGAGCGAGCCCATGTCTCCTTGATGCAAAAACACTCAAAGGTTGGTTATACTCTAGGAATACACAGGAATTCCTCCCAGGTAGCTGATAGCCTGATAACATATCAGGTTCAGAGTGCTATGCTACTGCATGAGGCAGTGCTAATAAATGAAATTTTTCTAGAACCTAATGTGCTACTGGAATATGTAATACAATGTTACATAGTTTAGCACTCTATTGCTCAGCTTTTCCAAGCACCAAACGCCATTACAGCTCTATCATGGTCTATTATCTCGCCCTATCACCTCATACATCCCCTTCCCACCTACCCAGGCAGCTCTCATTTCCATATCACCTCTTAAACACTAATTCCAGGCAGGCAGACATTACTCTTTCATTACACTACTCCATTTTAGCAGTCTTCCTCTAGAGCAATGGTTAGCAATGGTTATTCCAAATGTTTCACACTGAGCAATTTTTACAGAGTGAAGAAGGCCCAATTTAAATATTACCCCATGCTTTTAAAGGGGATTGTTTTTTAATTTGTAGCAGATTTCGTAATGGTACTAATACTACTCTTACTTACTACTTTACTACTTTGTGTAAGTGTGTGGGTAGTTTGGCAGCCCCCATACATACTATGGGTGGGTCTCCCCCTTGTACCAGTTCTTCATATACCAAAAATGAAGCTAGATTCAGAAATACATATTTCAGAAACTACACGGAATCTATATACTGTGCAAACCCTGGTGCACACACATGCATGCGTACACACACCCATGCACTCACTCAACTAATGGACAGTATCGTCCTTAGATATTCAATCCATGGGATAAGGTTCACAAGAGCACTGAAGTCTGTTTACACAATGAAATTAGTTAAAAAAGGTAAGACATTTGTTTTAAATATCTCCATTATATAACAGCAATAACTAAAATACAGCACAAATTTCCAACAGCTGGTTTTGATTGATCATGTGGGCTTCACCCTTGTGAACAAACCATAGTAGCCTTAGGTAAATCCTGCATTACTTACAACTGAACAAGTGCTATTGCTAAAACTATCATCATCACTTCAGTTCTACAGTCACTTGAGATAACTACTGACACAGAAAATTTTACACTGCAAACACCCTTCTGTTCAAAGTACTGAATACAGCATAGAAAAAAATATAGTCACTTCATTTTCCAAATGTTTATGTAGAAAAAATTGTATTAAACTATAACATTTCAGGCAAGTACTTTGGATTCCCGAATGATAGATTTTGAATATTGGCATATAGGGTTATAGGTGCTAAACTTGTCCTTTTTATTTAAGACACAAATAAAGAACATTAATTACGGAGAGAAAAAATCAGGCTCCTACCTAGGTTTATTTATTTTAGCGATGCAGTGAGAAGGCTTCAGCAGATGTAAGATGTAAAGTTCAGCTAAAACAAAGATAAAGAGACAGTTCAAGTTGGATTCTTGCTGAGACTGTCACCAGCTAATAGCAATTCAGACAAGCTTCTTGCAGCGGTAAAATCAGTTATCAAAACCTTACCCCTTCACTGTCAAAAGTGACAAATTTAATAAGATAATAGCCTGTGAGTGCCTTCTACACCTAGGTATATTATTTATAGATATTTTTTCAAAAATACCAATATATATTTGCCTGTTAAGGTAAACACCTCTATTTATGAGTAAATGCCTTTACAAAACCCTAAAATGTTTACTACAACAGTACATGTAACAATAAAAAAATATATATATTAATGATAAAGAATATTTTGAATAAGCTACAGTTTCTATAATTAACTATCATCCTTCAGCATCAGTTACTAAAAGGTACACCATCACTACATCGAGACAGACTAATGTACATTGAATTTATTCTCACAGCAATTGGCAATAAGGTTCAAGATTATGAACAACAATTTAACTAACTTCTTAATCAAAACATGTAGACAAAGGCCTTTCTTATTAAAAGTTGACTAGCCTCAAGAGAAAATATTTAAAGAAAAAAAGTTTTGTTAGGAAAGATGGGTTAAGGGAGGGAAAGGAGTTGCTTGAAACTGTTCTGGCATTATTTTAGGTACTAGGCTATCGGCCCAAGGGCCTAAGCAAGTCTAGTCAACAAGTTTCCCTGGCTTACACCACCCAAGAACGTTATTTTCCTGTGCCCCTGTCGAGCAGAGCCACAGAAGTGATCCCCAGGGTGTATTTCCTATTTCCCATCCACTTATCAAGATTTGTCTTAAAGAGTGCTAATGAAGAACTTTCATGACATAGATGGGTAGCTTGTTCCAGAGTATGGGAAGTCCCTGGGACAGGAATTTATCCCTCCAGCATTATTGTGGTGACAAGGTTTAGGTCCCTAGAGTGTGTAGCTTGGAGAGATTGGGTTTTTTTTAGGTGTAGCATGTCCAACAGCTCTGGGTTTGACATAACTTTATACATTAGGCAGAGATCACCTTGGAGTAGGTGATATGCTGTAGAGTAAAGCTGGAGTTTTTTGAGACAGTCAGTGTAGGGCATCTGTTTGAGGCCAGTAATCCTCTTTGTGAGGTACTTCTGTGGCCTTTCCAGCTGCTGCAAATGTCTTGTGAGGTACATTCCAAAAGGGGCATTGTACTCTATAATGGGTCTAACGAGTGTCGAGTAGAGGGGAACAATGACCCCTTTTTTCCTGGATGAGAACCCTTTTGTGATGGGGTGCACCATGTAGAAGGATTTCTTGACTAGTATGGTGATGTGATTATCAAAGGAGAGACTAATGTCTATCTGGGTCCTCAGGTCTCTTATCACACATTCTGCATTAAGTAGACTGCCGCCTATGTGGTAGTTCATGGGTACAGAGTTTTTACCACAGGAGATGACAATGCACTTTTTGGCATTGAGCTTGAGGCCATGGCTCTGACACCAGGCATCTGCTCAGTGAGGCCCATCTGTAGGATGTCCACATCATTTGGGGACTCAACTATGGCTCCTAAGTTGCAGTCATCTGAGAATTTCATTAGCCAAAGGGCTTCTGTGTTAACCTGTACTTCAGAGAAGTAGATACCATACAGGAGAGGTCCCAGGACTGAACCCTGTGGTACTCCACTTGTCATTGGTTTGAAGTCAGATTTGGAGTCTGCAACTTTTATAGTGTGGGTTTTGTCAGTGAGCCAACTGGCAATGCATCTTGTGATGTAGGGACTTATACCTAGTTTAGTGAGTTTAGCTATAATTCCAGAATGGAGGATGGTGTCGAAAGCCTTGGCGAGGTCAAGATAGGCTGTGTGAACCACCTTACTCTTGTCTACAGCTTTGGTGACTGCCTCAAAGAAGTCAATCAGGTTCAGGTGGCATGATCTGCCTTTCACAAACCCAAACTGGGTGGGGTCCAGAGTTTGGATGTTACCAATGTCATTGTTTATGAGTTCCATGATGATACGTTCCATGGCCTTACAGACCAGGCTCGTCAGGCAAATAGGGCGATAGTTCCCGGGATCAGTGGTGGCTCCCCATTTGTGGAGTAGGATAACTGTTGCTGTGTGCCATTCAGTGGGCATAAAGGCTGATGTGAGACTATGATTGAACATGGTGTTTAGGTGGGGAGCCAGTTTGTTCTGAAGTTCATGTAAAACGCAGCCTGGGATGTTGTCTGAACCCATGGATGCTGTGTTTTTGGCTTTAGAGAGTGCAGATTTTACCTGCATAGTTGTGATTACAGGGACTCTGCATTCTTCCTGTATAGATATGGCCCTTTAGGGGGTTAGAGGGGGGTAAAGTTAGTACTGAACCTATCTGCCAGGATGTTGGCAATATCAGTTAGTTGTGTAATTTTCATGCTGTTGTGCTGTAACTCAGAGCAGATCTGGGTGTTGCCATTGAGATTCTTGACATAGCTATAGAATGCTTTGTGCTTGTCCCTAGAATCAGTGGTGATTTTGTTTTCATAGCTAGCTTTAGAGGATCTTATAAGGGATCTCAGCTTCTTACTGAGGCTGACCTGGGAGCTCCTTCGCTCATGGGATTTTACTCTCTTTTGCAACAGTTTCTTCCTTTTGTTGTAGAGTTTGTTTATGGTAGGAGACCACCAGATTGGCTTTCTTTTTTTGGAGGATAGCGTCTTGGTTCTGTTTGGGATAGCACGATCCATGCACTCATGTAAGTGCTTATAGAGTGCATCTGTGTAGGATTCAGCAGTCATAACTATATTGTCCATCTGCATGGGTGTCATGAAGTTTGCCACTTCTGACTTAAGCATGAAGTTGGTTTTGGAGAAATTTATTACCATGATTTCCTTAATGGGGGGTGGGGGTGGGATGTGGATATCTAGGGTGATTAACTTATGGTCGGATCTGACCAACAAGAAGTTGACTTCAGGTGTGGAACACCGGTCACTCATGTTGGTAATGACTAGGTCTAGGATATTGTTGGTTGCCCCTGGTGGGGTCTGGATAAGTTGATCCAGGGCATTGGGATTTATTAATTCCAGAAAGTATTGAGCGAAGGAGTTGATAGATGAGCAGTTTTCCCAGTTAATGGTGGGGTAGTTGAACTCGCTTATTATTTGGTGTTTGGTTGAACCCTAATATTTTCCAGTGTATCAATAAAAGGAGTGGGAATCCTGGGGCATGGTGAGGAATCTGTAGCAAGCTACAATTTGGATTGCAGTTTTGCCCAGAATTAGTTGCACTTAGATGACCTTGGATGCATTATGCTGAGCAACTAGCCTGGAGGTGTGGATATCCTTAATGAATATGGACACACCTCCGCCTTTGGTGTTCCATTCAGGGTTAGGTGGCCAAAAAGTGTGGTATGAGTTATAGCCTGGTAATGCAGGAGTGCTCTCTAGAGCCTTGAACCAGGTCTCAGTCACTGCACAGATATCAATGTTCTCCAATTTAGGGAGTGCCTCAAGGGAGTGCATTTTGAGATTTAGACTTCTAGCTTTGAGTAGCATTTCCCTCAGTTTTTGCTTGCCTGCTCCTGTTATGGTGGGGAATTTGTCATTTGAACCTTGCCTAAAAAGGCACTATAGGGGCAGCAAGAGCCTTAGCCAGTATCCAGAATCCCAGGGGTGACAGGTGCAGGTCATCTCTGGCAAAGCATCATGGTCTGTCGACCATGTCGTCCCAGACAGACAGATACTGGATCCCCTTAAATGACACCAGAAGCTAAGCCAATTGTTGAAGTCAGTCATTTTGTCTTTGTACTGGAGTATCATTCTGGGTGATGACAGGATGCTACTCAGGGCTAGGGTCACACCTGCCTGGGCTACAAGATCAGAGAGCTCTTCCATGTCTCTTTTCATGTAGTCCAAGGAGGTATGTCTCAGGTCATTCAACATCAACATGGACAATGACAGAGTCATATTTGTACTTGTTGTGGAGTGACCTGAGTGTGTGGGTTATGTGGCGGATCCTGGCATCTGACAGGCAGCGGACAGTAACCTTCTCCTTGTTTAGCCTGGTGAGTGGGACATCAGTGTGCCTGACTATAGAGTCACCTATGACTAGTGTGTTGGGTACTTTGTTTTGCCTTATGGGCTGTGGTTGAGTGGCACACTGAGTCTGTGGGCTATGTGTCATTTGGGTTGTATTGGGAGGTTGCTTGCATTTCTGCTTTGGAGGTCTCTGTCGCTTGAGCAGATTATTATTGAGAGCTTCCGCAAATGTCTTTGTGTTTCTGTGTGTGGATTTTGGTGGTGTAGATTTAGTTGAACTATGTGATAAGTGTGGTGTGGTGCAAGTGTTTACCTTTTCCTCTTGACTGTTAAGTTCAGTCTTGTTTGGAGAGAGCTTTACCTGCAGTTTGGCTAGATAAGTGCATCCCTCGCAGGTTGTGGTGTTGGGTGGTAGGAGTAGAGGGTTGTCTGTGTACATGAGACAATTGCTACATTGCTCCAAGATGCCCAGATTCTTCAGCTGGACAGGAAAGAACACTATGAGCTTACCCTTGGACATGCCTGAATAAAAAAACTACTTTCCTCTAGACGAGTGAGAAAAGTGAGTATAAGAGCTGTTTTTCTCTACGCAAATGAGGAAAGTAAGTACAAAAGCTGTTTTCCTCTAGGTAAAGAGATAGGTCAAGTGCTGTAGTCATTTGTAGCTTATTTAATGCTAACAACAAGTTCTGAACAATTGCTAAGCACGAATAAGCACATTCAAGTGCTAAAACTAAGAATCTGTGCCTGAATCTTGTGGTAGATAGGCTACCTAGTGCTTATCACTCCCACTGATAAGCTAGAATGCTTCCCTCCAGCACAGAAAGGCTTGGGGGGCTCAGAGGCTTACAAACAGTCCTGGATACAGCAAATCTGTATCTGGAGTAGACTGGTTACAGGAAAGTTGGGAAACAAGCACAAATGCAGGCTTTTAAACCAGAAAGTTGAAAGAGATGGGAAACTCCCCAAACGGCCAATATACTACAATTTCTGGGGCAGAAACCACTCTTGTGGTAGATAGGCTACCTAGTGCTTACCACTCCCACTGATAAGCTGAAGGCTTCCCTCCAATACAGACAGACTTTGGGGGGGGGGCTCAGAAGCTTACAAGCAGTCCTGGATACAGCAAATCTGTATGTGGACTAGACTAGTTACAGGAAAGGTGGGAGACATGTGCAGACATGGGCTTTTAAACCAGAAGGTTGAAAGAGATGGAAAAACTGCCCAAATGGCCAATAAACTACAATTTCTGGGCCAGAAACCACTCTTGTGGCAGATAGGCTACCTATTGCTTACTACTCCCACTGATAAGCTAGAATGCTTCCCGCCAATACAGAAAGGCTTGTGGGGCTCAGAAGCTTACAAACAGTCCTGGATATAGCAAATCTGTATCTGGACTACACTAGTTACAGGAAAAATGGGAAACAAGTGCAAATGCGGGCTTTTAAACCAGTAAGTTGAAAGAGATGGAAAAACTGCACGACCAGTAAACTACAATTTCTGAGCCAGAAACCACTCTTGTGGTAGATAGACAACCTAGTGCTTACCACTCCCACTGATAAACTAAAAGGCTTCCCTCCAACACATAAAGGCTTTGGGGGCTCAGAAGCTTACAAACTGTCCTGGATATAGCAAATCTGTATCTGGACAAGACTAGTTACAGGAAAGGTGGGAAACAAGCGCAAATGTGGGCTTTTAAACCAGAAAGTTGAAAGAGATGGAGAAACTGCCAAACAGCCAAAAAACTACAATTTCTGGGCCAGAAACCACTCATGTGGTAGACAGGCTACCTAGTACTTACCACTCCCACTGATAAGCTAGAAGGTTTTCCTCCAGCACAGAAAGGTTTGGGGGGCTCAGAATCTTACAAACAGTCCTGGATACAGCATATCTGTATCTGGACTAGACTAGTTACAGGAAAGGTGGGAAACAAGTGCAAATGCAGGCTTTTAAACCAGAAAGTTGAAAGAGATTCCCAACAACCCTCCCTGTTTTTGTTTTGGTGTTAATCTTAGTGGCTTTGAAACTGCCCGCCCCTCTTGTAAATTTGTGTTTGGATACTCCTTCTGGGCCCATCTCATTTGCTCACTCAACTGAGTGCAGTGAGATCATATTCTGATTTCAGGCACTCCTACTGTGTACAAAGAGAGCATCTGGGAAAGAGAACAAAAAAAAATTCTAAGCTTGTTTCCTGCCTTTCCTGTTAAGTGGTCTAGACTGTTTGTAGGCTTCTGCCCCCCAAGCCCTTCTGTGTTGGAGGGAAGCCTTCTAGCTTACTTTTGTTTCTTATAACTAGCCAGTTTTCTAGTTTCAGCACTCAGATCTGTTTCTTTGAACTCAGCACTTGTTCAGAACTCATTGTAAGCACTACATAAGCTGCAAATTACTACAGCACTCAACTTTCCTCACTTGTCTAGTGGAAAGCAGTTTTTAGTACTTAATAAATAAGCACTTATCCAGGCATGTCTCAGGGTCAGCTCCCAGTGATTTCTCCTGTCTACCTGATGAATCTGGGCATCTTGGGGCAATGCAGCAATTGCCTCATGTACACAGACAACCCTCTCCTCCTACCACCCAACACTACAACCTGTGAGAGATGCACTTATATAGGCAAACTGGAAGCAAACCTCTCTTCACCCAAGACTGGACTAGACAGTCAAGAGGAGAAGGCAAACACTTGCACCACACCACACTCATCACATAGTCCCTCAAAACCTACACCACCAAAACACACACATAGAAACACAAAACACACACCTACATTTGCGGAGGCTCTCAATAAAAACCTGCCCAAGCATCAGGGACATCCAAAGCATAAATGCAAGCAAACTCCACCCCCCAACACAACCCAAATGACACAGAGCCCACAAACTTAGTGTACCACTCAACCACAGCCCATAAGGCATAACAACGTACCCAACACTCTAGTCATAGATGACTCTATAGTCAGGCATACTGATGTTCCACTCACTAGACTAAACAAGGAGAAAGTTACTGTCAGCTGCCTGTCAGGTGCCAGGATCCGCCACATAACGCATGCATTCAGGTCACTCCACAATAAGTACAAATATGACACTGTCATTGTCCATGTTGGTGTGAATGACCTGAGACATACCTCCCTGGACTACATGAAAAGAGACATGGAGGAGCTCTCTGATCTTGTATCCCACGCAGGTATGACCCTAACCCTGAGTAGCATCCTGCCATCACCCAGAATGATACCACAGTACAAGGACAAAATGATTGACTTCAACAATTGGCTAAGCTTCTGGTGTCATTCTAAGGGGATCCAGCATTTGTCTGCCTGGGACGACATGATTGACAGTCCACGATACTTTGCCAGAGATGGCATGCACCTGTCGCCTTTAGGATTCTGGATACTGGCTAAGGCTCTTGCCACCCCTATAGTGCCTTTTTAGGAAAGGTTCAAATGACAAATTCACCACCGTAACAGGTACAAGCAAGCAAAACCTGAGGGTAATGCTACTCAATGCTAGAAGTCTAAACCTCAAAATGCACTCACTCGAGGCAGTCCTTAAAATGCAGAACATTGACATCTGTGCAGTGACAGAGACCTGGTTCAAAGCTCCAGAGAGCACCCCTGCATTACCAGGCTTCAATTCATACCACACCTTTCAGCCAGCTAACCCAGAAAAAGCACTAAAGGCGGAGGTGTGTCCATATTCATTAAGGATATCCACACCTCCAGGCTAGTTGCACAGCATAATGCACCTGAGATTATCCAAGTGCAACTAACTCTGGGCAAGACCGCAATCCAAATTGTAGCTTGCTACAGACCCCCCCACCATGCCCCAGGATTCACACTCCTCATTTCTTGATACATTGGAAAGTATTAGGGTACAACCCAACACCCTAATACTGGGTGATTTCAACTACCCCACCATTAACTGGGAAAACTACTCATGTACCAACTCTTTTGCTCAACGTTTTCTAAAAATCATAAATTCCAACGCCTTGGAACAACTTATTCACACCCCCACCAGGGGCAGCAATATCCTAGACCTGGTCATTACCAACACCAGAGGTCAATTCCTCGTTGGTCAGATCCGACCACAAGCTAATCAGCCTGGACATTCACATCCCAGCCCCACCCCCAATTAGGGAAACCATCATAAAAAACTTTTCCAAAGCCAACTTCACACTTCTTAAGACAGAAGTGGCAAACTTCATGATACACATGCAGACGGACAATAGAGGTATGACTGCCGAATCCTACACAAATGCACTTTATAAGCACTTACACGAGTGCATGGATCATGCTATCCCTAATACAACCAAGATGTTATCCTCCAAAAAAAGGAAGCCAATCTGGTGGTCCTCTGCCATAAACAAACTCTACAACAGAAGAAAGAAACTGTTGCAAAAAAGAGTAAAATCTCATGACTGGAGGAACTCCCTGGTCAACCTCATTAAGAAGCTGAGATCCCACATAAAATCCTTCAAAGCTAGTTACGAAAACAAAATTACCACTGACTCTAAGGACAACCACAAAGCATTCTGTAGCTATGTCAAGAATCTAAATGGGAACACTCAGATCTACTCTGAGTTACAGCACAATGGCACTAAATATACAGAACCAACTGATATTGCCAACATCCTAGCAGATAGGTTCAGTGCTAACTTTACCCCCCTCTCACCCCCTAGATGGCCCATCTGTATACCGGAAGAATGCAAAGTTCCTATAATCACGGCTTCACAGGTAAAAAAACACACTCTCCAAAGCCAAGAAAACAGCATCCATGGGACCTGACAATATCCCAGGCTGCTTTCTACATGAACTACAGAATGAACTGGCACCCTACCTAAGTACCATGTTCAATCATAGCCTCACCTCAGGCTTTCTACCCACTGAATGGCACACCGCGATGGTTATCCCACTCCACAAAGGGGGAGCCACGATGGACCCAGGGAACTACCGCCCCATTAGCCTGACGAGCCTGGTCTGCAAGGCCATGGAACGTATCATCGTGGAACTCATAAACAAAGACACTGGTAATCTCCAAACTCTGGACCCTACCCAGTTTGGATTTGTAAAAGGCAGATCATGTCTCCTAAACCTGATTGACTTCTTTGAAGCAGTCACCAAAGCCATAGATGAAGGTAAACTGGTTCACACAGCTTATCTAGATCTCGCCAAGGCTTTCAACACCATCCCCCACTCTGGAATTATAGATAAGCTCACTAAACTAGGTATAAATCCCTATGTCACAAGATGGGTTGCCAACTGGCTCATGGACAGAATCCACACTGTGAAAGTAGCGGATTCCAAATCCGACACCAGACCAGTGACAAGTGGAGTACCACACGGTTCAGTCCTGGGTCCTCTCCTGTTTGGTATCTACTTCTCTGAAGTGCAGGCCAACACAGAAGGTCTTTGGCTAACAAAGTTTGCAGATGACTGCAAACTAGGAGCCATAATCGAAACTCCTAACAATGTGGACAAACTACAAAAGGGCCTCACTGAGACAGATACCTGGTGTCAAAGCCATGGCCTGAAGCTCAATGCCAAAAAGTGTATTGTCATCCCCTTTGGTAAAAAATTTGTACCCATGAACTACCACATAGCTGGTTGTCTACTTAATGCCGAAAATGTGATAAGAGACCTTGGGACACAGGTGGACAGTAGTCTCTCCTTTGATAATCACATTGCCACAGTGGTCAGGAAATCCTTCTACGTGGCTCATCTCATCACAAAAGGATTCTCATCCAGAAAAAAAACAGGTCATTGTTCCCCTCTACTCATCACTCATTAGACCCATTATACAGTACAACGCCCCTTTTGGTATGTACCTCACAAGACATCTACAACAACTGGAAAGACCACAGAAATACCTCACAAAGAGGATTACTGGCCTCAAACAGATGCCCTATGCAGACCGTCTCAAAAAACTACAGCTTTACTCCATCGCATATCGCCTACTCAGGGGAGATCTCTGCCTAACATACAAAGCTATGTCAAACCCAGAGCTGTTGGACATGCTCCACTTAAAGAAATCCCAATCCCTCCGAGCTACACGGTCTAGGGACCTAAACCTTGTCACCACAATAAACAGAACATGCTGGAGGGATAGATTCTTGTCCCAGAGACTTCCCATACTCTGGAACAGACTACCTATCTATGTCAAACAGAGCTCCTCATTAGCACTCTTCAAGAAAAATCTTGATGATTGGATGGGAAATAGGAAATTCACCCCGGGGATCACTTCTGTGGCTCTGCTCGACAGGGGCACAGGAAAATAATTTTCTTGGGTGGCAAAAGCCAGGGTACATTTTTTGGCTAGACTTGTATGGGCCCTAGGGCCGATAGCCTAGTACCTACCTATGAACCTATGAAGATGGAAAAACTGCACAAACGGCCAATAAACTACAATTTCTGGGCCAGAAACCACTCTTGTGGTAGATAGGCTACCTAATGCTTACCACTCCCACTGATAAGCTAGGAGGCTTTCCTCCAACACAGAAAGGCTTTGGGGGCTCAGAAGCTTACAAACAGACCTGGTTACAGCAAATCTGTATCTGGACTAGACTAGTTGCAGGGAAGGCAGGAAACAAGCTTAGAATTTTTGTTTGTGGAAAGTGGAAAAGGAGAAAGGAGAAACAGAAGATAATTCAAAATTAAGGACCCGAGTGTCTTGCCCTTCACAAATGTTCTCTCTGTGTTAGGTAGAGTGAGCTAGTGACACTAGACTGGAATAGAGCTGGGATAGAGCTGAACAGATGGGACTGGTAGGAGTGTCTGAAGTCAAAATATGATCTCACTGTACTTGGTTGAGTGAGCAAAGGAGGAGTGTTCAAACACAAATTTACAGGAGGGCTGAGCAATTCCAAAGCCAACAAGATTAGTACTAAAACAAGAACAGGGAGCGTGGGCGGGAAACTAACTGCAGAGACAGAGAGAGACCACGGTATTCTATGAAACAATTAAATAGAAAAATAAATAACTACAGAGAGAGACAGACACAATATTCAATGAAACAATTAAATAGAAAAATTAAATTCAGTATAATCTTTAACACTGCAAGTTTGTACTTAACTCAGCTAGTAATGCAGTTGATTGTAGGTATGTAGCAGAAGCCAAGCAACTCAGGCATTGAGCAATAATAAATTCAAAGATATGTGACTCACATATAAATACAGAGAAACCCTCTAGGCTAAGAATTTAACACTGAACATCAGTGAAGTGAAACAAAAGCCCCCACTAACTGAGAGACAGAGAGAGATCACAGTATTCTATGACACAATTAAATAGAAAAATAAAAAAAAACTAGAGAGACACAGACACAATATTCAATGAAACAATTAAATAGAAAAACGAAATGCAGTACAATCTTTAACACTGCAAGTTTGTACTTAACTCAGCTAGTAATGCAGTTGATTGTAGGTATGTAGCAGAAGCCAAACAACTCAACAAGCCAAACATTGAGCAGTAATAGTGTTCTTATACTCTTCCATTAAAACAACTCATCAGTGCCAGAAGCAAAACATACATAACAACAAATAAACAATAAGAGAAAAAAATCATCCTCATCAAATATTTATGTTATGAAGTTCCATAACGTGTTCTCAGACATGGCCAAAACTGACTGGTCAGTTTGATTCAAATAATACAAATGGTAGTTCCCTTTATGTGCCTTCCATTGTAAATATCAATGAAAAGAAAGAAAATGTTTTTCAAAAGGTGTTTAAGAATCATTAGTTACTGTTAGAAAAGGGTCTTGATCTAGGGACTGACAATCGGTAGTGCTGCCTGGAAAGAAATAATGGTATAAGGTAAAAGAGCTCTAGAGTGTGTTAGATACTTACATGTGCCACATTTATAACCAAGCAGTGAGAACAAAATGTCTACAGTTTTTTAGCCCTTTATTGTTCAGAGAAATGTATGCCTCCTTTGTATTTGACAAAGCTAAGCATTTTGATGGCTTTCAATGGCTTTGAAATTCGGTAAAAACACAATAGTACTCCTAATCTTCTTTTCTTTTTTTAATTTCTCCAAATCTGTTGGGTTTCTAATACCAGGATGGGAATGAATCCCATTTCTAATTTAAAGTATGATTAAAGTTCATGAAATTAGTACTGTTTCAGTCTTTGATGTCAGTCAGTAGTGCTCTTCGCAGCACCCACATTCTGCTCAGTAATGACTACTTCTGCAGTTCGTATGGAGTTACATGTATTGGTAGTTGTTGTTGTTGTTGTCTTTTGGCTTATCCCGGTTAGGGGTCGCCACAGCAGAACTCCAGTCCGCTAATGATTGGCAGTAGATTTTGACGAACGCCGAGGTGCCAGCTCAACGTTCAACCTTCAACGAAGGCACGGCCACTTATGCATGTCTTTCAAACGCCCACCCAACCGCGGGGAGAGTTACATGTATTGGTAACATATCTAAATACGATTGTAAATTCTTTTTTTATAAGACCTATTTTTCTATTGCTGTTGGAACTCTCTGGGTATCTTTCTTCCACATTGCTCTCATTCAGATCTTGATATTTTATGACTTTAAGTCTCTCTGTACACAAGACACTATAGTCACTGGGTGTGGCATTTCAATGATCAATGCTACTCCTGTCTTCTTTTCTTGGACACTATATCTGGTTTTCTTGCATATATCTTTTGAACTGTTGCTAATGGATAATCCCATGTGATGTAGACTTCTTCATTTTCCAGGATGCTTTGTGACTCATGTTTCCAGTGTTTTTTGGCCACTTCAGTACCATAATGTTTGCACAAACCCCAGTGTAACAGTTTTGCTGCATTATTATGCCTTTCAGTATACATTCCTTCTGACATTAGTATGTTTCAACCAGCAATGCTTTTACAAGATGATATGTTGATATAATATTTCTAAATACCAGGTTTAATGGCCTTATATTTATGTGTATACACATGAAATTAAGCTTCGGCATATAATCATCAGATATTGAGTTTTAGAATTTTGGTGATTACCTGTTGCTTTAATAGCACCTAGCAAACTGAAAATGCACTCTTACTTGATTGGATGTATTATAGAGTTACTACTACAAGTAGCATGCATTGTATTTTGTTATTAGATCTGAAGTAGCTATACACGAAAGCGCTTATCTGTGTTTTTATTTTATTAAAGTTTCGGCTTGGATTTACATCTGCTGTGTACTACTGGTTGTGTTTTGGAATTTTTTGTTATATTCTTTGTTTTTTGGCACATTCAGTTGCTGCCTGATTTTTATCTACTTATGGTTTGATTTCCATTCCTGCTTGACGCCAATAAGCTTCTGCTAGATTAAGCAGAGAAGTCATCTTAGATTTATTCTCCTCATGTTTTATAACTTTCACTACATTTGGGTCTTGTGAGGTCAGCAGAAATGTGTGGAGTTGGCCCACTATTGTAGATCTATACATATAATCAATTTCAAGGACACCCATTCCTCCTTCGGAATGGGGAATATATAATCTTGGTATGCACTGATTTTTATAAATCATTTGGTGGGCATGAAGCATCCTTCTTGTTTTCATATCTAGTCTATCCAACATGTTTTGGGGCCAGTCAATCATTCCAAAACTGTAAGTTAGGACAGGAAAAGAAAATTGGTTTATAGCTTGGATTTTGTTCCTAGATGTCAGTGCTGTTTTCAGGATTAATTTAAGTCTTCTGAAGTATTCCTTACTAAGATTTATTCGCATTTGTTCATGTTTTATTGTTGATCCTTCATCAATTCCCAGATATTTATACATTCTCTCTTGCTCAAGTTCTTTTATATCACATTCTTGTTCCAAACTAATGTTTTCCTGGTGTTGCAGTTTTCCTGCTTTAAAAGTCACTTTTGCACATTTATCAAGACCAATTGGCATACTTATATCATCTGAAAAAGTTTTGAGAACTTGCAGTTGTGCTTTCAGTTCCTCATCTGATGAGCTATACAGTTTTAAATCATTGACAAAGAGAAACTGAGAAGTCTTTACACTTTGTTGTTTTCTAGGAGCCAAATTATAGCTATGACCTAAGATGCTGAGTAAACAGATTAATGGATTAAAGGCAAGGCAGATTAGTAACAGTGACAGAGAGTCACCTTGGAATATCCCCCTTTGGATTTTTATCCTTGGGATAACAATTTGTCCTTTATCATGGTTTAATTGCAAAGTGGTCTGCCACTGTTTAATGGTTACTGTAATGTAGTGGTTCAGTGCAGTGTGTATCTTAAACATTTTTAAGCACTCTTTAATCCATGAATGAGGGATACTATCAAATGCGTTTTTGCAGTCAATCCATGTCATACTTAAATTCTTCCCTTTTTTTACAGTTCTCCACTATGAGTTTAACAACAAACAATCCTTCATTCCATATGACTTTATTTTATTGCCCTTTTGTTCTATTGCCATAATTGAGTTTTCTTCTAAATGACTACAAACTCCATCAGCATCAACTCCCATGTATAGTTTATATGTTGTCAGAAGGCAAGTTATTGGTCTATAATTTTTAGGGTAGCTTTCAGGTTCACTCTTAAGTAGGAGCATTGTTTTTCCTGTTATTAGCCAGGTTGATGTCTGTTCTGGGTATGCATATAAATAGTTCTTACTCATGGCTAAATTTTCATGCAAAGATGTTAATACTTTTAACCTGAAGTTAGGTACTGCATCTGGGTCTGGGGTTTTCCAGTACGAGGCTTTTCTTAATTTTATTTCAATCTCTCTAGCTGTTATTTCATCCCATTTCATAACCTTTAAACTTCTTAGTCTTTCTTTTACTTCTTCTGTCCATTTAGCATCTTTGTTATGTTCCACAGGATCTTCATAGATCTCCAAAATGTATCTATTTCTTCTTTTTTTGGCGATCTTTCAATTCCTTTTACCTTATTTCCCAGTTCTCTATAAAACCTTCTGTGAGAGTTTGTACATGTAACAGAAAAACTCCATGCACTAGAAAGAATTATGATTCATTGTCACTCTTTATAACCTTTCTAGTATGTATTCCGGACTTGGATACCATAGTTTGTCTGTCTAGCTTCACTACTGGCCTGGATTTCATGGCATCCTTATCTTCTACACATTGTAACTTGGTTACGATCAGAGGCCTGATCATAGTCTCCTATGTTTTAACTAACTCTTTAGCTGCAAACTCTTGAAGAATGCATTGCACATTATTTAACTATTGATAAACTTATTTAATTATTTGTTTTGCATTCCTTAACTATGTGATTTGACTGGTCATAAAACTCTTTTCAGCCTCATCCATTGACATGAAGTAAAACGGTTAAGCAGAAGATAGGTGATTAACAAATGAAAGACAGATTACTGAAATAATGCAATTTTTGCATATCACCTGCGAAAAGAAACATGATATTTACATTTCAGATAAAGATGATTGATGGAAATATAGCTTTAAAGCAATACCTAACTTTTCACTTAAGATGATACTACATATAGCAGTTCATATGGCTTATATACAATGAGTTTAAAGTTGGCATGACAGATGCATATAAATAACTCACACTTTTATTTTCTATAAATAGATATTTTGCACCACAGCTGATACATGCTCCTAAGGGTTTCATTCCTTAACAAAATGAATATATATATATATATATATATATATACGATTTGCTCGATGGCAAATGTTACAATGTTACTTGTGATGCCTGACTTTATAGATTTTTTACTGGTCATTTCACTTCAAATGACACTGTCTCCATGCACAAATACAGACTGATAATAAAATAATCATCTGATTATAAGCATCCTAGCTTTATGGTCCAGACTACAGTAGTTTAATTGAGGCTGTATCAATTAAATATCATCCTTTGTGATCCTTATAAGCAGGGTATGCTGTACCATCTCTTTTTAATCCCTCAAATATAAAGCTGACTAACTTGATGTGAAAAAATATATAGCAATGGTGAATGGATCTGGTTATCTTGGTGAACAGGAGTTCTAGCTTGAACAGGGAGAAAGTTGTCATTATAACTTTCTTTTATATTACTTATGTGGTAGGGTGCACATAGAGAGGAAATGGTTATGTATTCTCTTGTTTAATGGGTATTCTGTGGATTATATCATCTAGTATGAGAGAAGAATGCAGTTTTAGAGTGAATGATATACACATTTCCCTTTTGCCACACTTTTAGTTCATTTACGTATGATTTGCTATGAAGATGTACATTTAGAGGTGAAAATTGTTCACTCTTAATTTTTAGACTAGAAAACCTGAAAAAAGTAAAGCCAGTTGTTGTCTGTCCATGAAGATCAAGCTTCCCGTTATATAGCTGTATTAGCAGAAATAGGCAGATAAAATAGTAACATGCATGTAAAGCCATGAAAAGCATTACCTTTAACAGTATCTCTCAATTCAAAACAGCTAAAACTGTAAATGTATGAGAGTTTTATTCTCTAACAGCTTTAGAATACATTTTACTACTATGAAGTGGAAGTAAGCGTATAGTTATTTACTTTGTGATACTATTAAAACCATACCTACATTGTTTGTATAAACAGGTAATAAAATATTTGAAAATATGTTCTGAAAGAAAACAGCAAATGATATAACACAGTACAATTTTGCTTCTAATGTAGGAAAATCTGATGTTTATTCATGAAATCAGAGTTAATCAGTCAAAATAATGATACATGCTAAAAATGTTCCCAAAATGTATATTGATTTGGCAAGACCTTAATAAGAGTTAATCACTGTGGAATACTGCCTCTTGCTAAAAATATTTTCACATTTGTACATTGATTAGTCACAGCTCATACACTTATTTTCATCTACAGAATACTCTGCTACAAGATACAGAGGAATTCAGGGCTTTTATAAATTGTATATATAGGTGCATAGGTGTGTACAGGCTAATGGCCCTGGAGCCTTTACAAGCCTAACCCATAGAAATGCCCTGATGTTAGTTCCCAGTGCCTCTATCAAGTAGAGCCACTGGAGTGATCCCCAGGATGAGCTTTCTATTTCCCATCCACTCAACAAGATTTCTCTTGAAGAGGGCCAGTGAGGTGCTCTGCTTGACATGTATGGGAAGTCTATTCCAGAGCATGGGCAGTCTTTGGGTTATAAACCTGTCCCTCCAGCATGCTCTGTTGATTGTGGTAATGAGGTTGAGGTCTCTGGAGCTTGTTGTGTGGAGGGATTTGGATTTCTTTAGATGTAGCATTTCTAACAGAGCTGAGTCAGACATGGCTTTGTAAGTCAAGAAGAAATTGCCTCTTAGTAGATGATATGAGACAGAGAATAGCTGGAGTTTTTTTGAGTCTGTCCATGTAGGACATGTGTTTAATGCCTAGAATCCTCTTCAAGAGGTACTTTTGTGGCCTTTCCAGCTTTTACTTGTGTCTAGTGAGGTACATGCCAAATGGGGCATTATACTCGATGATTGGCCTAAAGAGGGGAAGAGTAGAGAGAGATGATGACCTCTTTCTTCCTGGATGCAAAACCCTTGGTAATGAGATGTGCCACATAGATGGACTTTCTGACCACAGTGGCATTGTGGTGGTCAAAGGAGAGGTTGCTGTCAACCTGTGTCCCCAGATCTCTTATAAAGCCTTCAGTGTTCAGTGGGCTCCTATCAATGTGGTAATTAGTGAGAACTGAGTCTTTTCCACATGGGATGATGATGCATTTTTTGGCATTAAGCTTAACGCCATGGTTTCAGCACCTGTCATTGGTCTCAGTGAAGCCTTTCTGTAGGATGTCTACATCACTTGGGAAGTTAATAATGGCTCCCAGCTTGCAGTCATCTGCAAACTTCATCAGCCAGAGTCCCTCTGTGTTTGGACTGAACTTCTGAGAAGTAGATGCCAAACAGGAGAGGACCCAGGACCGATCCCTGTGGGACTCCACTTATGAGTGGTCAGCAGTCTGACTTGGAGTCCACTACTTTCACACTATGGTTTCGATCTGTGAGCCAATTTGCAACCCAGCTAGTGATATAGGGGTTGATTCCTACTTTGGTGAGTTTATCAATAATTCCAGAGTAGAGAATGGTATCACAGGCCTTGGCCAGATTGAGGTAGGCTATATGAACTGCCTTGCCCTCATCCACAGTTCTGGTGACTGACTCAAAGAAGTCAACCAGGTTGAGCAGGCATGATCTACCTTTCACAAAACCAAACTGCATGGGACCTAGAGTTTGAAGATTCCCTATATTCTTGTTAATTAGGTCCATTATGATGCACCCCATAGCCTTATATATCAGACTTGTCAGACTAATGGGGCGATAGTTCACAGGGTCTGTTGTCGTTCCCCCTTCATGGAGAAGGATGACTGTAGCACTGCATCATTTGATAGGGACAAAGCCTGAGGTAAGGCTGTGAGTGAACAGGGCACATAGAAACCAAACGGAGCAAAAAGACCACGTAAATAAAATAAAATCAAAGCACGAGATGAGACCAAAGTGCAATAGCGTACTCCAATGTTTAATACCCGCTTTCGTCACAAGACTTCCTCTGAGGAAGTCTTGTAAACATTGAGCACGCCATTGCACTTTGGTCTCATCTCGTGCTTTGATTTTATTTTATGAACAGGGCACATAGATGTGGTGCCAGTTCACTTTGTAGTTCATGTAGAACACAGCCAGGGATATTGTTGAGTCCCATGGAATCTGTATTCTTGGCCTTGGACAATGCAGCTTTAACCTGTGCTACAGTAATGCTGGGTGCCTGGCATTCCTCCAGTATTGTGATTGGTCCTTTGGGGGGGGGGTAAAGAAGTTGGCACTGAATCTGTCGGCCAGTATTTGGCAATATCTGTTGGCTCAGTATAGAAGATACAATTGTGCCGTAACTTAGAGCAAACCTGGGTATTGCCATGGGAATTCTTTATATAACTATAGAAGGCTTTGTGGTTGCTTTTAGTATCTGCTGCAATTCTGCCTTCATAGCTGGCTTTGGAGGTTATGATGAGGGATCTCAACTTTTTGTTGAGGCTAATAAGGGAGTTTTTACAGTCTTGGGGCATCACCTTTTTCTACAACAGTTTTTTCCTTCTGCTGTAGCATTTATTAATGGCAGGGGACCACCATACTGGCTTCCTTTTTTTGGAGGAGAGCATTTTAGTTCAGTTGGGTATGGCTATTTCCATACATTTATGTACGTGTCTGTAAAGTGCATTGGTCTATGATTCGACAGTCATGCAACTATTTTCCATTGACATGGGTGCCGTGAAGTTAGCCACCTCTGTTTTTAGGAGCTCAAAGTCAGCTTTGAGAAGCTGAAATGAACAGAAACTAATCGCTTTTATAAGTTTTATATATCTAAAATGAATAGAAACTAATAACAGATAATATAGTTGTAGACTAGTGATTAAACAAGCTGAGAGAGTGTAACAAGATTAATTCATTACAAAGCAAAATAAGTTGAGTTAGGAAGAACAGAAACTAGAATAAAAAGCCATTATACTGAAAGCTGAAGGGGATTTAGATTACAGAAGGATCCACCGCAAGAGATAACTGTTAGTCCTGCAGTGTTCAAGGATAAAGGCACAAGTCAGACAAATAAATTTCAGGGAAGCCATTGTATATAAATCAGTCATGTGTACATAGCTCAAAACAGAAGACAATACAGTGAAACTGCTAGCTGCTTACGTAAGGTGTGGGTAAGTAATGCCATGTGGTGAGCAATTTCTGTTTTATAAGAATAGTTTTATTATAGCATCCTTAAAGAAGTGATGGCTTTGAATATTTCAAATGCTATATGGCATGTTCAGAATAAAGAGACAAAACGTTTTTTTTAATGACTTAATGATGAAAGACTGGTTATTCCATTTACTAGAAATAATGGGACTGAGGATTAAGACTATTATTTTGGTGTCAGCAGCATTTTTCTAAACAACTTTTTATTAATTTTAAAACAAAGATTGTACAGAATTATTTAAAGATAAATAGAACAAAAACATAACTATTTACAGATGTCCACAACAAAATCAAACATAGAAAACTAAATTGTTAAAATTTATCAGGTAAATCACTTAATTTTGACCAAAATCTAAACTGTTGTGCAATAGTTGAAGTTCTCATTTTGGCAGTTGAAAATTCTTTTTTACAGACATTTTTTAGCAAAATTAATGAATTCAGTGAAAGAAGGAGTAGTTTTACATTTCCATTTCTTTGTGACTGCTTTTCTTGCTATAGCTAAAATGGGCCAAAGGAGAGGACCTGCACCCTTGGAATGTAAATCGTAACTAGAGCATTAAATAAGATCAAGGAGTTAAAACTGATACAATTATGTGTTCACAAAGCTTGGGCAAAATTTCTAAATTCATCCCAAGAAGGAGTTGCTATTTTACAATCCAATATAATAAGAAAACAGTCTGTGTTAGAGACTTCATTATACCTCCAACAAATAATTTTCCCATAGTTATATACTAAAGCCACTTTATGTAGAGTTAGAAACACCCTGGGAAGAAATCTCCACATATGTATTTTCCAACAAATAGAAGTAGATTTTTTCCTGCAGATTTAAGAATTAAGCATTTGTCTTCATCAGAAAAGACCTTCTCATCAAACTTAATTGAGTAATTTCAATATAATGAATTTGTGGATTCAAACTGTTCTCTTTTTTTTATTTTATAAATTTATGATTTATTCTTATTTGAGTTACTATTGATTCTGAAAAAAAAACTCAAGTAACTTTAGAGTATGTTTTGCTCGAAAATCTGTGGATATTTTGATTTTATCACTAACATATTTTTGCAATATTATCTAGTCATCCAATTATTATTTTCTAAACAATGTTTTGCAAGATGATAATCTGTATTATGCAATTTATTTCCAATTAAGAATTGATGCCAAAAGATTCAATTTGCATCTCTAAGGTTTAGAATTTTGTTTATCTTAAAAAGTTCCCAAATATCCTGCAGTATCTGATATAGGGAACAAAGAAAAACAATAAATCTTTAACTACTGTATATAATTAGAATGTATCTATCTTTTAAAATTTGTAAGGATGTAATAAATGAAGGGTCAGGAATAGTATTTTTTTATTTTCATTTAAACAGAAATCTTTCAAGACCCAGTCAAATTTATTAATTCCAAATTTAGAGAAATATTCTACAACATAGCTGTTATTAGTTATTAAACTTTCATGAATAGATTTCCAAGTGGATTGGTAAGAGGAATTTAATCATTGAGACAGTACATTGAGAATTATGGATGTGGCATAAAATTCAACATTTGGAAAACTTAATCCACGTTCTTGCCAATTCTTAACATGCCAATCAAAGGATATTCTTGGTTTATTGTGGAACCAGAGAAAATTGCATCTAGAATTGAATTTCTTAAATATTTTTAGAAGGGAGAATAATTAGTAATTGTAGATAGAAAAGTGTTTTTGGTAGTATTATCATTTTTATTACAGTTAGTCTGTTTTCCATTTAAAAAAATGTGATCCAGTTAATAATTATTTTAGTAACAGTGTCTATTATATTCCTATAATTTACTGCCATTGAGCCTTTTACAGTAGATTTAATTATAATTCCAAGATAATTACTTTGCGAATCATCCCAAGTAAAGTTCTTATAATTTCTTAAATAATTATTAACTTTTTTATTAATAAGTAAAATTTGTGTTTATCAGTGTTAAACATTAAACCTGACACTTTTTCAAAGTAATTAATAGACTTAGTTAAATTTTCTATTGAAGCTTGAACATCACCACTTGTTATTAAAATGTCATCTGCAAATAGTTGAATTTTACAGGAATAACTTTCATCTATTGAGAATCCCTAAATTTTCCTATAGATCTAATAAAGTTTGCAAAAGGTTCCTTTGCTAGTGCAAATAATAGAGCTGACAAGGGACAACCCTGTTTTGTAGCTTTTGATATTTTGAAAGAGCTAGAAAGAAAAGAGACAATTTTAATAAAAGAGAGTGAGTTACTGTACAGATTAGTTATACAATTTATAAAAATCTAGGGAAAATTCATATTAAGTGCTTTAAACAAATAAGTCCAACTAATAGAATCAAAAGACTTATTTATATCTAGGCATATTATAGCTAGTTTTATTGTTTGTTTTTATTAGCCTGATCTAATAAAGTGTTAAGTCTAATTATGCTATCCTGAACCTTTCTATGTAGTATAAAACCAGTCTAATCATCATGTATTAATCCTGGCATAATAAGGTTCAATCTTTTTGCAGGAATAGACAGTAATATTTTATAATCAACATTTAATAATGAAAAAAGATGGTAAGAGGAATATAAGTTAGAATCTTTATTTGTTTTAAAGATAGAAGATATCAGGGAATATTTCCAGGAAGGGAGATGGTTGACATATGTTTAACTTGTTCAAAAACTTTTAATAAAATATTTAAAATATTCTTTGGGAATAATTTGCATAATTCTGGGATTATACCATCAAGACCAGGGGCTTTATTTGGTTTAAGATTATTAATTTAATAATTTAACTCCTTAAAAGAGAATGACTTCTCAGTTTTGGATCTTTGTTCTTTGGTTAATTTAAACCTTATATTGTCTAAGTAATCGATTATGGTTTTGATTTCTAAGTCTGTTTCTTATTAACTTCTTCATAATATTTCCAAAAGCATTCTAGTATGTCTTAAATCTGTCACTTTTTTATTTTAGCTTTTATTTTTATCACCTTGTTTGAAAATTGTTTATTTAATATGATTAGTATTTATTTTCTTAGATCTAACAGTAACCTGTGTAAGCTTTTTGAGTTTATTCAGTAAATTTGTAATTTTAATGTTTCCAGATATATGAAGTACATCAAGATATTTCTGATTTAATATTATCAACTCAACTTTATCCAATTTGATATAAGGTTTTAAATTGGATTTTAATTTATCTATATTAGATGGCAAAGACATCAACTCCTTATCCCACTCTTTTTTTTACATATGTACCAATTTTTAATTCTTCCATATAGATATGCTTTTAAAGAATCCCAGAATATTACTTATGAAACTTCTCCATTATTATTAATTTCACTGTATTGATCTGTTTCTTTTAGACATCATTCCTTAAAATCTTTTAATTTTACTATATAAATAGGGATTCTCTGATAGTAAATCATATTACTTGGCTTTAACATTAGTATAAATGTATTAGCATTGTGGTCAGATAAAGGACATGAAGTTAATTTTAGTAAATAAACTACTGGAAGTAAAAATTTTATCAGTGCTTGTCTGTGTGCCAAATCAATAAGAAAAATGCATAAAGTTAAGAGAGTTAGTTGATTTAATATCATAGTTATCTCTCAATTCTTGAGAATTAAAATAAAATTATTGAAATGTTTAGCTACTGAGAATAGCTTAGGAACCTTATAAGTAGTTGGTTCTTTACTAGAAAGAATACAGTTAAAATCTCCTGCAATAATCTGTTTACATTTTGTATACAAGGTTATACTATCCAAATATTTCTTAGCAACGTTGGCTCCAATTGCAGGTATCCAGTAAGAATTCACAAAAGTATACACTTTTTGTCAATTTCTATTACTGCTAAACCCAGCATGTCTTTTTATCTGAATATGTATTTGACGTCTTAGGCATAGGTAATGAATTTCTCCAAAGGATAAGAGTTCCTCTCTTTTTTTATTTAAAATGAGAGCTCACAAGGACTAAACAATCTTTTAACATCAGTCTATTTAGATCTTCAGATAACAAATGTGTTTGTGGTAAGAAAAGTATGTGAGCTTTATACAGTTTTAAATATTTGTTTAAGCTACTTGCCTTCAATAGATTATTAAGTCTATTGATGTTTACTGAGAGACAATTATATGTTGACATTCATAAGAACATGCAAATGTGCTGATTTAAGATAATTTAGCTTAAAATATAATAGCCAAGTACTAATAATTGTTGTTATGGACAGATACAAAAAAATTAAACATATATACATTCAAACCTCCCGCCAAGGAATGAAGTAATCATACAAATCACACGACAACCATCCCATAACAATGTCACCAAGATAAACAGTTGCTACTGCTTCTTAATTTAAAACAGTATTATTAATTATAACTATTTGCAGCACACTCCACTCATGTTAAAAGGAAAAACAATACCAAGTTTTAATTTGAGAAATATCAATATTTAAGATCATAGAAATATAAAGTTGGAAATGAGAGAATATTATGTATTTCTGAACATACCAAAAAATCCCAGAAATAATGCATTTCCAATGTCACTATTTATTCAAGGCATTTTATATAGTCATTTTTTCTAATTAATCCTACTATAGAAAACACGGGTTATATATCACTTCCTCGAAAGTTTAATTCCACAAACACCTAACTTTAAGAAGAATGTCATATTACATTTATTGGTTATTGTTCTTGAATTAAGTTATTGGTTTTGTTTGAATTTACCTCTCAACCTGGAAACATCAAAAATCTGGACAAAGCCCGTGAAAAATAGGTACAAATCTGTACGCTGATTAACATAAAATCTGCATATATAATTAAACAACCCCACCCACTCCAGTGGAATTGTAGGATACCAACTTTGAAATGCAAACTGAAGAACGGAACCAAAATATTGCACCAGAGTCCCCCTGCAGCCATTCCAATGTCCCATTACCTGGCTATTTCACCCCATTTACCATAAACACTAATGTGTGCATACTGCTTTACTTCTGCAATGATTATTTGGATTTCAGTTTTTTACATTTTATAGCACAATGCGTAAACACTAATAGATATCTGCTAAAAAGCAATACTGTCTAACAATGAAAATAGACTTGGCATTAAAACTTATCTGCCCATGAAACTCACATTCATTGAAACAGCATTGAAACCCACATCACATCCACAGAAAATGCATCTGGCCAGTGGTGGATAAAGATTACCTTTCAGCTGTTTTCAAATCAGTGGCCCCTTGCCCACAAAACAAGAAACATACATGCATTCTTTGATGCACCTTTCTGACTTTATTAAATTATATTCCTTGTATAATACATTTAGATTTATTGTTTAAACATTTTTTTCCAGTAGGCAATGAAACAAAAATGCATGAACCAATGACAAAACTGCCCTATTCAGAGCATTTCCATGATAACAGTCTACTTCCACACGCAATTGCATTTTAAATTTATTGTTTGAACATTTTTCCAGTTGGCAATGAAGCAAAATGCATGCACCAATAATGACAAAACTGCCATATTCAGAACATCTCCATGATAACAGTCTACTTCCACACACAATTGCATTTTAAATTTGTTTGAACATTTTTATATTTTCTACTTCTGCACAATATATATATTTATTTTTTTTTTCAAATCTGCACTTGCACAAACACAAAAGAGACAGAAATCTCCCAGAACACAGATCACTGTCAGCATGTGTACAGAAACTTCACCAACAGTGTTTTCTAATGGCAGGCAGCCATTGCCATTTTGACTAAAGGCACCTAATACTTGCCAATTATGCACTTAATCTGTGGAGATGTCATGCCATAGGT
This sequence comes from Protopterus annectens, assembly GCF_019279795.1. NCBI lineage: Eukaryota > Metazoa > Chordata > Ceratodontiformes > Protopteridae > Protopterus > Protopterus annectens. The sequence continues at coordinate 447,258,195 of NC_056751.1, forward strand.
CATGTGTAACACAGTGCACACTGATGCAGCACCATCTGTAGCTGAAGACACACATATATTCTGTAGCAATTCAGCGTTTTGAATGCATTCTTTTACTGCTTGAAATATATCACATCATTTTGTAATCCCCCTTTATTGCTATCAAGTCTAGCAATTCATCAGCTGTGTCCTACAGGCAGCCAACTCCATTGAATACTATACACAGTGTAGTGTCTGATAACCATACCACATCTAAAATAAACTTCAGTGCTTTGAAGGATTCAAGTGGCCATCCACTTTTCCCATCAAGTCTTACACTGCACAAAACTCCACCAAATAAATTCCAAAGATTCACTAAGTTTTCAGCTATCTTGAAAAATATGCACACTCTCCTAATAATGATCAGCTTTTAATTCTGCATATGGCAGTTTTACAGCATTCTACTTCAATGACAAAAATCAGGATATTGTTACCAGAATGGTTTCTTCAACAGTTAACACACGTGCATTTCATGTCTACAATTTAGCAAAGTCATAAAATATGCATTAATGGCTGTATGTGAAGGACATCTCCTATGTGTACACACACACACACACACACACACACCCACACACACCCTTTGTTCCTTACCTAATCCAAAGTTATTTCCAAAACATCAGCGGATTTACCATACAGCAGAAGATCCATTAAGTCGCTATGGCAGCAGCGTCAAAGCAAAGCCCTTCTCTCCGCTTGGCAGCAGCACCAAAGTCATTTTGGCTAGGCTAAAGCAAAGCCAGCAATTCTTCCCTTGGCAGCAACAGTTAGTTCAAATCAAAACACTTCCCACATCCCGCCTGCTTCTCTCGGCTCGGCGACAGCAACAGTTAGTTAAAACACTTCCCCGCCTCAGCTACTGCTCGCAGCCAACCGAAAATGATGATGTGAGCTCATTGAGCTCAGTTCCAACTGGCTGGTAGTGCTGACGGAGCTGATGTCATCACGCATGTGATGACGTGAGCTCTGACAGTGCAAATATTTAAAAAATAAAAAAACAAAAGCAAAGAAATCGGAAATGAAGGGGTGCCACTCGGGAATCGTGGCACCCCTTCATTTGGACCCCAAAACTCAGTAAAAACTGAGTAATTCGGGACGGTTAGGAGGTCTGATTGGTAACAACAAATATTATTAAGGGGGGCCGGGACAAATGCATATACATTGAATGCTAATTTTCAAACACCTTTTCATCAAATGTTTACATTATCAAAACTTTTTCCTAGGGAATGAAACTACTTAACCACTAGAATTGTAACAAACAACACATTATTTTAAACTCAGAAAGGTGGGAGGCTTTACCCCCACACCCCCAAAGTAGGGGCTACAACCCCCACATCCCCCTAATTATATATGCCAACTCCAAGGTTGTACCACATTGGGGAAAAGGACAAATTTGTAATGACTGTCAACTAACTCCCTTCTCTAGGAAAAAGTTTAGATGATGTAAACATTATAAGAAAGGGTGTTCAATGATCAGGGTTTTATGAAGAGATGTTCACAGAATTAAACTTTTGACAAGGTGATAAGAACCCAGAAATGCTATAAATAGCCTAGTATTTAAGCATTTATATGGAGGAAGTAAACAAAACTGACAACACCTATAACACATTAAACTATAGACATCATAACACCTATGCATATCAAGATTACACATCATAAAACTTTTAAAACTCAATAACATGGGAGAAAAGGTGAATGTAATAGTCAAAATACGGAAGTATAATTAAAATGTGGCACAATTTAAAATTATATATTTGTGTATATTGTATGTGCTTATATGTGCATAATATATTTATATGGATGTGCATACGTATAACTATGTGTATGTCTTTGTAAATTATGTGTAGATATTTGATATGTATATTAACAGTTAAGAGAGCATGTTCTATGTATCTATGCATGAGAATAAATATACAAATGAGTGAGTGTTTTTAAGTGAATGTTTGTTGGTAATATGAATGTATGTATGTTACTATCAGTACTTCTAGTACTTGGAATATACATTTAAAATTTAACTTTTGTACAAGAAGCATTCTTTTATGATTATATTTAAGTATTACATACTTACAAATTTGCTGATAGTAGTTTTCATTGCCATATTCTGAAATATGTGGATCAAGTTTTTGTATTCATCATACCAATGGGAGATGAAAAATGCTTGAAATGATTTAAAAGTCAGTTTAGTATAACATAAAATTACATATTTCACTAACAAAGGCAGAACATTTTGAACACTTTAATCTGCTCATTAATATTATTTTCCAATAATTAGCAAAGTAACTCTGAGTAATTAAGGCAACAGATGTTCAGTAGACTGAGATGTTTTAAGCATCGTCTCCTCTAAACTGCTCTATATAGCACAGAAGACAGCAGCTTATATTAAAGTATAAATACGATAATGTATATAAATTATGTTATATGCAAAGTAATATCTGTATAGAAGTCAAATAAATATATTTCTCTCACAGCAATTTTATAATCACTGTTAATAGTTCCCAGTCAAATGTCTGTAAAAATCATTTTGTTTTAAAAACAGTTTTATACCAACCGCTGTGCAGAGGTATGAACCGTATGTTATCCCATATAAGATATGTTAGCTTCCTACATGCTTGTTTTCATTTTTGATTTTAGTAATGAAGTGTTTCTTGTGTTTAACCTTACATTTTTTTGCATTGTGCAACTCTTTTGGGCATCACACCAGGTGATTGATTTCACAACTGCATTTCAAGGAAAGCAATGTCATAACTGTATAGTGAAGTAATACCTAAAGGTTATGGTGGCATTTAGTTTTTGTAGGCAGTTGGTTATATCTTGTGTAAATACCTCTGTAATCCCCTTACTTATGAATAGACAAGTGTGGTCTGTGTAAATATGTATTTCAATTGCAGTGTTTTTTTGCATGTGGATGTCCTTATGTATATAGAATTGCAGTCTGGCATCATTTACATAAGTATGGATGCTCAGTCTGCATCTTCCCAACTATCACATGATTAATAGCTCTCTATAACAATATTTTAATACACTGCCTGATGTTATGTATGACATACCATTCTCTGTTTACAGTGCTATCAGCTTCACGCATTTGTATTCTGTATTCCAACAGTCTTGATGCCTAAATACCTTTTTGTATTATATCTCAGGTCTTCCATTATCTGTGGATCACCCATGGACTATGTGTTTGTTGTATTTTTCTTTTACGAGATTAGACCTTTAGGTGTGCCACTGTTGGTTGCAAGAAGCAGATCAGGTAGTTTACCTATTAGATCTTATTTAATAAAACTATCTATTCTTGTGAAGAATCTGTATTCTAAGGGAGTCCAGGCAGAAAATAGTAGATAGCCATTGAACAATGCAAAAAATATCAGAACTATAAGACATAGCTAGCAAAGAAGTTAATGGTTTGTACTTGCATAAATGAAATGCGGATATGAAACAACATATTAGGTGAGTGACAATAATGGATCTGTTAAAGAAAGTAACCTTTTAAAATATCAGGGTTCACAATGCCAAGACCTGAAATGTTAAGACTGAATAATCAGAAATCCAGGTTGACAATGTGTAAATATTTTTGTGCACAATATAACAGGTAGTATGTTACAGAACCTGAGAAAATGTAGAGGAAATTCCATTACTATAATAGGTACTTCTTTGTTTATCACAAGTATTCTGCATAGAAGTAGCTGTCTAATTCATTATTACTAAAATTATATTCGTTTTTTTTCAGCTTCTTTCATGACACATGAAAACCAGTATTATTGTTTTAAACAAGCATTTTCATCGCTATAAATAATATATTCCTCTGTACTGTGATGATCTCCTACATGAGTATATTATATTTGCACTGTACTTATATAAGGGATACAACTTTCACTGAACTACTATTAGGATTACCACAAGATGTCACCAAACAGAAATTAGTAAAGTCTGCAGATGTCATCTTTTTCTTCTTTCCACTGCATTCTTCTTTCCTTTTCTTCTTTATATTATTCCAATTTTTAAAAGATAATGAGCATAAAACTTATAAGGATATATTTTAAAATTATCTAGATTCATTTAAAATGCTCTGTTTTGCAGTTTCTGCTGCTTGATTTAACATTCTAAAGTTTGCTTCCTGTAAATGAGGGTTAAAGTTCAAAATGCATTTCCTGCAGCACAGGCAGCTTGAACATAGAATCTAGACTGTTATAAGTTGAAAAACAGCTTCAGGTATGTGAAAAAAAATTAAAGCAGTTTACCTAACACTAAGTCGGAAAAGGGACTGAAAATAAGCGGTTACTGTTAAAAAAATAAAAACAGACAGTAGCATTTCTAATTCATTGAATAAGAGCCCCAGTAATGAACTAACACCACACAAGTTAACCCTGTTAAAAGAATGAAGCTTATCACATACAACTGCATTCATCAGATAGAATAAGCAAGCAATAATGCCCGACAGGATGTGTGTTGATGTGTAATTAACACCTGCCTAGGGGTGTTATGAGGCCTGATGCCATAGGCAGAGGGCCTCTACACCCCTACAAGGGCATAATTACACTAACACATACCTTGGAGGACATTATTGCGCTTAGAGAATGGGATCTCTGTGAAATTGTTTTGTTTTACTTATTTATTTTTTAAATACCGTATTATTTCTTTTATATATTTTTGATATAAAATAGTTCCACCACCTAATATTTCAAATGTGCTGAAATACATGTTAATGGTATTGGAGGAAGCATTTTACATCCAAAATATAACCCTTTAAAAATCCAGGTATTTGCTTAATTTTTTGAATCGGTACTTGTAAAATGTTTGGTTTATTGCCAGTCATTTGACACAGATGTTCCTAAATAATGACATACATTTGAGTTTCAGAGTTGTATTTCCTTCAGAAAATTCATGCTAACACAAATCTTTTTATTTAAGCAAGTTTGTAATTTTATAAGCAATAATTAAAATCTGTTTCTATTTTGAGCCTTTGTTCCCCTTTCATTGTAGGTTTTATCCAGATTTCTTCAGCTGAAGGGTGCAGAGGTATACAAACCTCTTTGCTGCTGCCATTGGTACATCTCATTCAATCTTTCACACGCACACACACACACACACACACACACACACACACACACACACACACACACACACACACACACACACACACACACACCTCTGCTTCAGAAAATGCATGCTAACACAAATCATTTAAAATATGTTCTTATTTTAAGGTTTTTAGGCTTATCCAGATACCTTGACCTAAAAGCATACCTTTCAACTGACATATTTTTGCAGAATGCACAGATTTTTGTCTCATTATTTCTGTCTGCCCCCATAAAAAATATGCTTTTTGTCAAACCATCAGGATGATATAAAGATTAAAATTGCTAAATAATGACATGCATTTGAGTTTCAGATTTCATATCATTCAGAAAATACATGTTAACACAAATCCCATTATTGTAGCAATGTTTTAAGTTTATAAGAGCAATATTTAAAATGTGTCCATATTTCTTAGCATTTGTCCCATAATCATGTCAGGCTTTGTCCAAATTTCTTGTGATAATAGGTTGAAACAATTTCTGACGTTGAGAGGTATGCAATTCTGCTACTGCTGCTACCATGTGATTGTTAGAGCGCTTTCACACTTCACTTTTTCTGTCTGTCGTGCACACACACAAACAGACACAGTCTCTTCTGCTGTCAGGCATGCATTCACTCATACATGCAGATAGAAACATAAACACACATACATGCACACTTTTTTCTATTTTGCTCAATCAAGCTCTCCCTCTTACTTTCATGCATGCATACACTCTCACACTCATGCTTTATTTTATTTATTTTTTATTTTTTTTATTTTACACTCACTAAACAGCAAAAGCACTGCTTCAGAGGTGTAAAATAACTGCTCACTCCCACTTTCACTGACATGCATGCATACACTTGCACATAAACCCACACACACAATTTTTTTTTTAATTGTCTTTTTTTTTCAGATTTTACACTCGTTAAACAGCAAAAGTGCTGCTTAGCTAGTGTAAAATAATGGCATCCATTCAGTTTTCTCAGACCAAGCTCCATGGCAGCTTGATATGCTGAGGTGAAGCAGTGGACTTACTTTTCAGCGGGCATTACTTGTCCATTAATTCCCTGCTGGAGAACATTGATGTACAGTTTGCTCATTCCCTAACCAAAAATAAAAAATAGATTACTTGAAATTATGTATAGAAAGCATTTATAAATTAAGTGGATTAGTTAAACATGTTAATATATACCCCCCACATACACACTACTCTCTGTGTTGGAAAATAATAATTGAGAGTATTTAAATAAATAATAAAGAGATATATTAATTTAGGCAAAATAGAAAATGAGACCAACATTACTTTTCTTTACTTTTTTTCTATTTTTGCCCTTTGAAGACCAGACATTTTTTGTTGCTTGTCTCTTTAAACTCAGAAGTATCAAATCCATGTTTTCTGATTGATCAAAAAGTTTATTTTTCTGAGAAAAGTCTACTGCATCTTCTAGAGAATTAAAAGTTTTTTGGCGTTCTGGTAGAAAGATCCTAATTCTGGAAAAATTAGTTGAGATTTAATGTTTAGCTTCTTTAAGTCCTTTATGAATGGAATATGTGCTTTCCTTTTGGTAATAACAGGTGCAGTATAGTCATTGTCAAACCTGATAGTGTTGTTGTTTATATTTATCAGAGAATTGTCCCAAGCAATCTTCAGTATCAAGTCCATGTCTTGGCTGGAGAGAAAATTTACAATAACAGATTTGGGGATTGAAGTATTTTTCTTCAAAGAAGAACTCAAAATAGATCCGTGGGCTCTCTCAATACTAAAAGAGAGAGCTTCTGGTAGATTTAGAATTTTAGGCATCCAGTTAGTTAAAAACTGAAACATATTGTCTCCTTCTTCCTCTTGTGGTATTCCATATATCCTAATATTATTTCTTCTAGATCTAATTTATAGTTCCACTAGTTTTCACATAAGTAAAGTATTTTGTTTTAACAGGAATTGTGTGCAGTTCACTCACTGGCATTCTGCTATCCAGGTAATTTAATGTGTTTTCTACTGCTAAAGTCTGAACAGACTGTTGTTTTTATGATCTCTTTAACATTTCTGTTTGTTTCTTGAACTCTTCTTTTATATTGTAGATTTTGATCTCAAGTTTATTAAATTTAACAGAAAGTTCCTGGATACTGCCCATTATAGACCGTAGTTCCTTTTTCACCAAGTTGTCTTGAGAGTTCACTTTTGAGTGGCTTGTTCTGTCACAACAGTCAATAAAACTTCTGACAGGAAAAAAAAATCAAAAGGAAAAACATAAACACTTGATTTTTCTTTCAAACAATTCTCCAAGTTTGTCTAAAAGACTCAAAATATATAAGAAAATAAATTTTGTTAAGTTTGTATAATAAAATCCTGTCAGAAAAAGAAAATAAAGCAGAGCTAAGACATTGTGCCATTAGTAGTTTGCTATCTTGGCCCATGATGGCAGCATTTTGAAGGATACTCAGGACCATACTTCTCATCTGCTTTGATTTAGTTATGGTGCACTCACTCTGGCCCTCAGATTTATCCTTCCTCTTCATAGAGCTACTGATATTCCTCATATAGTCAGATCCATTTATGGGAATATATCTTATTAAATAAATAAAGTTAACATAGAAAGATTCATAATGAATAACTATATAGGTCTAGTATATGAAGATATTGTATTGTGAAAATAAGAAATTCTTCCTGACCCTCTGTTATGACTTTTAAAGGCCAGTGCTATAATGTTTAATGCTCAGAGTGTGAGAGGTATGCTGAGGACCATGGCTGCTTTCTGGGTTGCTTTCCTGAAAGTAAGAACTTTAAATAAGTAAAAAGTTTCACAGATGTGAATGTTTAGGAAAAGAGTAGCTGTAACCACTTTGACTTGCATGTGAGATCCATCCAACCTATATATTTGACAATACAATAGTCAACAGAAGGTATGGCACTGGTTGTGATTCTGAAAAAAATAACTGTATTCTTGCTCTAGGGGCAGAAATAAAGAAAGAAAAATATGTGAAGAATTTCTTAATATCAGTGATGTGTACATTAGCTTGGGTTCTATGATGGATGGTTTATCTAAGTTCAGATAAGCCAAGCTACAGCAAGTTATATTTTGTCAGTCTGTTAACATTGAAAATCATAAAAAATATATTTTTTTGCAGCATTCCTTGTGTTCCTACATCCCCAGTATGTGTCCAAATTCCTACATTATCCTTTACTTTTATACACCAACTGCAAGGTTACACAACAGCTGTAAACACAGAAAAAAGAAATATGTCAAAGCATAATTCATACCAGTGTGGTTGAAGAAATCACAAAAAAGAAAATAATCACAGTTAAGATAATCAGATTTGTTACATTCATGAGACTACGGAATAACCGGAACATATTTTGTCAATGATTTCCTTAATTTGTGTTAGTTTCTGCTGGATGCTGTCTTACACCCCCAGTATCTGACATGTTTGATTTAATAATAGTTTCCACATGGTCTATGAGCTTAATTTGTGATAAGTGGTGAGTCTAAAGTTCTTCAGTTTTGTGACGCTTTGCAAGTTTTTATTTATTTTATTTATCTGACATTTGTTTACCAGGGTGGTCTAACTGGGTCTACTAGACAAAAGCTCCACATACTGAACAAATACAGTATAATCCAATCCAATACAAATGACATTAGAAATACTATACAAAAATAAGTTGAAAGAAGCTATGTTACAAGATTACACAGATAGACAATTTTATGGAGCTAAAACATAGATAGTGATAGTCACTCTCACCATATGCATACCCTATGAGTAGATAGTGTCCAAAAGTAGTAGGTATGTAGTGCACTGTATGACACTGACTGTTATAGTAGATGAAAAAATAGAATGTCATAGGGGTCGATTTGGTGTGTAAGGTGTGGCTAGACTGGCTAGTGCAGGGCAGGCAGTAGGCTTGAAAATAAGGTTGTGCAAGGTGGATAGCTGAATAAAGGCAAGTTGGTTAGGGAGTTCAAGCCAGCTTAGTTCTAGTAGTGGTTTACAGTGTTGTGTGTGATATCTAGAGTTTGTGGCAAACTTTGCAACTTTGTTGTAGCACTGCTCCAGTTTGCTTATGGTAGAAGTTATAAGTTAGTTAGGATAGGGCACCGTAAAGAAGGGATGGAAGTAAAAATGTTTTTGCAAGGATAGTTTTGGTTGGTGCAGTAAAAAAAACTGTTTCTATATAAGATTACCAGTTTTTGATGGGTTTTCTTGATATTTTGCTGTATAAGGGGGTTGAATGAAAGTTTATTGCCAATGATAACTCCTAGAAGTTTGGTTTTCTGCACTATTTCTATGACAATGTTGTCAAATGCAAGGATGTTGAAATTATCAGTGACAGGGGAGTAGTTTTTCGGGTGAAAAAGTACTAGTTTAGTCTTTTTTGAATTAAGAAAGAGTTGGGCATCTCTTAGCCAGGATTCGACTGCAGTAAAGAACTGCTGAGTTTTTGAAAGTAGTTCTGGTTGTGATTGAGCACTGCAGATTATGGTGAAATCATCAGCATACAGAATGAGGGTTTCAGTGTGAGAGGCAGTGTGATGGTTGTGTATGAAAATGTCGAAGTGTAGAGGTCTGAGGATGGAGCCTTGAGAGACTCCAGTAGGGTTGTGGAGAAAAGGTGAGTGTTCATTGAACCATTTCACTCCTTCTTTACTATCCTTGAGGTAGCTCTGATACCATTTTACTGTGTTATGTGAGAAGCCTAAGTTAGACAGTGTGTTCAATAGTAAGGGGTGAGACACTGTGTCAAAGGCCTTGGAGACATCAAGGAATACTGAGGCGGTACAGCATCCTGCATCTCTAGCCTTGTTCATGGTGTCTGTAAAGGATAAAATGGCTGTAGCTGTGCTGTTGCTGGGTCGGAAGCTATGTTGGGTTTTGGTTAGATTGTTTTGCAATAGATATTGCATTACCTGCTGATGGATACATCTCTTGAGAATTGGGGTATGGGTGACAAGATGGATATAGGATGGAAATTGGATGGTTCAAAAGCGTTGCCTCCTTTGTGGATGGGGGTGATGTGAGATTGTTTCCATATGGTAGGCACTTCTGATTTAGATAAAGACCTATTTATAAGGTTACTGATTGGGTATGCAATTGAGTTGGCAGCCAGTTTGAGGTAGTCTGGTAAAAGATTATCATCTGAGGTGGAGCAGGGTTTTAATTTTTGTTGTAGTTTCTTAATGGTGTCAGTGGTTATAGGCTGAAATGAGAATGGGGTTTGTAAGACACTTTGTTGATTAGGAAAGTTATTAATGACAGGGTTAGAAGTAGTTGATGGTCTAGGGTCGATGTCTGACAAGGTTGAAGGGTGGGGGGGTCCAGCATAAGGGATGCTCATTAGTAGGTCTTGTATTGATTTTATGAAGTGCTTGATAAAGGTGTTGGCTATTTGTGATGGAGGGTTATCAGGGGATGGATTATGCTCTCTGTTCCAGAGTTAAGCAGAGAAGATATGGAGTGCCAAAATGTATTGGAGTTGATTTTATGCTGGAGTTGAAACTTGGAATAGTATGACTTCTCATCTCTGTTGATTAGTTTTGTCACTTTGTTACATAGTGTTTTGAAATTGACATGATTTTGTTAATTTTTGTGTAGTTTCCAGGTTATCCATACTAGTTCCCTTTGCTTCATCAGGTGTTTGCATTCCTTAGAGAGCCATGCTGGTGAGTTTTTTTTTATTCTTTTCATACAAACAGTTGCTAGTGTATTAAGTATGTGAAAGAAGGTGTTATTAAAGTATAGTACAGCATCATTAAGGGGTAGTTGTTTAAGGGGTGTCCAGTCTATTTCAAGTAGCAGATAGTTGAATTTATGCTGACAAAAATTAGTTGAGTTCCTAATTGGTTTTTCAGTGTGTAGTCTTAGTTGTTGAGAGTTTGTCCTAATGGAGTAAGCAGGCAGATAATTGCTTAGGGAGCTAGGCAGTGTACTGAAAGAGGTGTAGTTTGCAGGATGGGATACTAGAATCCAGTTAAGGGTGGACTGGCAGGTAAGATCTCTTGTTGGAGTATTGATAAGCTGAGAAAAAACATGCAGATTTATACTGTTTATGAGGGACTTGGAAGCTATGGTTTGCCAATCAATATTTACAGCTCCTAAGATTATTGTTTGGGATGTCCAAGATAAAATATTTTCCAACACTGGTATATTGTGACCTGGTGGGATATATATTACTATCCAAATTCCTTTTGATATGTTGAGGTTCAAAGAAGAGATTAGTACCTCAGCATTAGAAAATATTGGTATATTATTGGTGTAGGGTGTGATGTTGAGTGTAAAGGGAATAGAAGGGCTATCCCTCCCCCCTTTTTAGATCTTTCTCCTCTAGTTATTGCAAGGTTTGGAGGAATTTTTTCTGACTCTTTAATACTGGAGTGTAGCCATGTTTGGTAAGGGCGAGTATGTCAGTTTTTTTTTAATAAATCCAGGCATGCAGTGGAGTTATTTTATTACATATACTTCTAAGGTTCAGTGTAAGTATGTTTAAATCTCTGGGGTTACTCTTGTGGTTAGGAATAGAGGGTGGGCCTGGGTTAGGATTTATGTATCCACATTTGAGTAGAAAGGTAATAAGGACTGAGTACCATGGGAAGTGTTTTTTTATTCATAGTTGATGGTAATGGTGTGCTTTCATAGATGGCGAGGAGGACAATTTCTGATTTGAATAATATGGGAGGGTATAGGGGAAAAGCTGGGGGGGGGGATATGTGAGAAGCTGTGTTGTTTATTGGAGAAATGCTTGGAAGAGGAGGTTGATGTGTATTGGTGTGTGGTGGATATGGTTGTACCGAGGTTGAGATTTAAGAGTGAAGAGGTTAGACAAGTTAGGAGTAGCATGTCAGATGTGTTGCTGGGTTTTTAAAAAGAAATAGTAAAAGTGGTATTTATGTGTTAGAATGTAACATCAGGTGCAAATAAATATGTATGTTATCTAGTGATATATGTGCAGTTTAAGGTAAGGTTGGGAATGTTTTGACTTCAGGGTCGGATATGACAATGCGGTTAGGTGTTTTGCCATATGGACTGTGGTAAGGATGGGTGGGGGGGAGATGCGATTGGTCAGTAGTAAAATTATGGTGCAATGTTAGTTTGATGTGTGTATAATAAAAGAGAAGGTGGTAATCCTGGAGTTAATGTAAGATAGTTTGAGGAGGTGATTTTATTGACGGTGGGGTAGAGTACGATGCAAAGAATTATAGTAGGGGGGAGAATCCAAGGTGATGGATGTAAGGAAAGCAGATAAATATCCTACAAAGCTGGAGATAAGTTGAGTTGAGACTGGTTAGGATGTCTTAGTTTCTAGTTTTATTTATCTTACCAGACAACAAAACTAAAGCTTTTTTGGGGGGGAGGGAGTAATATATTAATCGGTGCACTATTCTTTAGCTAGGATGTTTAAAACCATTGTCTGTGATATGCTAATGCTTCCTTTATAGAAGTAACGAAACTAATATAGGTCCCAAAATTGCAACCAATAGTTCTGCGTAATTTACATCATGCAGCACAGAGTATTGTTTCTACAGTAAAATCCCTGTTATCTGGGACTCAAGCAACCAGCATTTGATTGGCTTGTATGCCAGCATACAAGCCAATCAAAAATTGCAAAGTGGAGCCACTTCTCCTCAATGTGGAACATGAATGGGACCCATAGCTTTTAATTAATTATGGTAGTGATTACAAAGGCATGAATGTTTCAGGTAGGAAGAAAAGGGAGTTTCATTCATTAATATTGCATCTGTTGCCAGAGTTTGGGCTAGGGAGGAATTTGAGGCAACCTGGGTCATTGCTTTAATACTGCAGAGGGAGTGTCTTTCTTTAAATCCTAATCTCTGCCCATATATATTCATGCCTTCCAAGGAGATGGAATGTAATGGACTATCCAATACACTAACATCTATATACGCATTAACAGAGCAAATATACATCAACATGGATCAAGCATTGTTAACAGGGCCTGCATTAAAAAAAAAAAAAAACTTAAAATGAGTATTTAAAGCATCTGGCAATAGAGTACATTTTCAGAAATCAACAAACACTACATTTTAAGAGCTGCCACTCAGTGGTTGGAGACCAGTCTTGCTAAGAGTGTTATAAGTTGTTGGACTTAATTTAATTTCTGATATTGGGACCATCAATAAAGGCTCCTAAAAGGGTCAGCCTTATGTTCATTGTTGTTTTCTGTTTCACTAGTAACTTCATAAGATTATTAAATCAATTGAATTCTATCTTCTTACATTCATAGCAAAATCTTAAAAGAACCAATACTCATTGAGAAAAATACAACAGAAAGATACCAAAGATATTTATTATTGATTGATTGTTTGCCTTTTGTTTACCCTGATGGTCTGACTGTGCACACAGCCCCAAAATTTAGCATAGGCCCAGTGATAAAAGCTTCATTAGAGTTGAAAAAATTACAAAGACTTTACAGAGATAAAAAGGATCAGTTTCTTAACAGTAGAAATGAGATTTCAGAATCATCCAGTGGGTATCATGATCAAGACAGGGGTTACTACAATTTGATTTCTGTAAGAGTTTATATAATGACAAAAAGGTTGCATTTACAAATATATAACAATATACAAATTTAATTTACATGGGAGTGATGAAAAGCAGTACAAAAATATGAATAAAGATAGGATTTATTTACATTTACAGGAAAAGGTAGGAGAGGTGGAAAGTTAGGGGCTGGTGATAGCCTAGAGATCTGTAATATATATATATATATATATATATATATATATATATATATATATATATATATATATATCTATATATATATATATATATATATCAAGAGAGAGAGAGAGAGTCAGTCAGGGTGTGAACAAGAGCAGAGCCAGGAGGAGTGTAGATGCTGTTGAGGATAGAGAGATGGGAGGATGGATTAGATTCTAGTAGAGAAAGAACAGATTAAATGAAGTATGTGTTGAATTGCATGACTATGGGGTCTGTGTCGTTGTAGGAGATGTTTTTGGTGGCTTGAATGGAGTATAGTTAAGTTTTTATGGCTGTACATAATTGCTTGGGATTGTAATGGTTTTTGCCTTGAAGCGAGTGAAAGAATGAAACTTTGTTGGACTGTTATTTACATTGATTTCTAACTTGTCAAAAATATGCCACATTTGTTGTGTTCTGTCTTTATACCATGTCATCTAGGCTTTGTCTCTATTTAGCATGAGCTGTTTGGTGTCTTTGTTGACTCATGGAGAAGGGTTACTTTTGTTTCTTTTTTCTCATGGGAGCTAACTCATGTAGAATGTTAAACAAAATTTTATTGAAATAGGTAACAGCCTTTTTTAGTGGTAGGTTTTTAGAGTATTCCAGTTGTATTGGGAATGATAACTTATAGAGGTGTCATTTGTTAAAACAGGAGAGTGTATATATTTGTTTTATGTCATTACATCTGAGTGATGCCTCCAGGTACCTCTACAGTTAATTTCTACTGATGCCTCTAGGTGGCAAATATTGCTTGTTCATATTTGCATCAATAATTTCAAAACCATGCTATGTACAAGGTTTTAAAAGATTTCATTTTAAAGCTTTCACAATAGCAAACTCAACTGCAATAATATTTGACCTTTGTCTAATGGAGGTAAATAGATTTTAACTGTTGTTTTTATGATATATATAATTTTTACATTTTTTTAAATATCTCAACAACCAAATAACACTTTCAGAAATCCTTAGCCTCATATGGAAGCTATCAACTAGATGAATAAAATGTTGCTGACAGTATGTGTGTAACTTGAGTGGTTACTGAGATATTGCTATTTTGTGTACTGTGATTTGTTTTCTTTACACTGTGTTTTACTTGTGTTCTGCTTTTAACTGCATATTAAAACTTGAAAAGAGACTACAGCTCTGTCTTTTGTGAGTCAGACAGAAATTTTGACCACCCTCCACCCAGTTACAGTTGTGTTCTTAAATACCACTGTTATTTCTAGTTGCCTGCCCCTTATGTTAATTTGACAATATATCTCATTTCCTCTCTACTTTTCTGGCTGGTGTGAGTAAGCACTAAATTATAATTTTTGTGGAATCACTTCCCTTCAACTACTTAAATTTATTGGCAATAAATAAATAAAAGTGACCACCCCCTTTCATTCTATCTTGCTGTTTTAAAAATAGCGACTCTCCACTAAAACTTAAGTTTTTAGACAGGTAAAACTTACCTTACCTACTTTCACATCTAACTCCTCTACTGCACACTGCAGTGTTTAGGATAAAACATTTTTTTTTTCATTTTACCTTTAAGCATATATTGCAAGACCACCAGTTGTTGGAGTGGCCCCATTCTGCCTCTCAGTAGTCATGTTGGATTAGTGCTTCTGTTTTCTCCTGGTGAGAGAAGGAGTGGAGTTGTATTATTTCCTAGAAACTGCTGATCACCAGAAAGCTTAATAACTGCTTTACAGGTGACAGCTTGGAATATGTGCTTATATACAGATCCTGGTGAGAGTAGGAGCAAAGTGCATTGACTCCTGTCTCCCTCTGATTGGAGAGTGAGTGCCTGTGCTTAACATACCTGATTGGTCTGGTTGCTATTCAAGGCATCTACCAGAAAAAGACTTCAAGCCTCAGAACCTTGCATCATCTGGGACAAGACTGTGGAACATCAAACAGGTCATGGCCTGCTTCTCTTCTTGGGACTGGTACTAATATTTTGCTTCTGCTGAGAGAAGAAGCAAAAGAGTATTGTATCCCAACAGAGTGAAGCTGTGCTGAGACTAGCATTAGTGGTAGCCAGGCAGTAGCCAGTCATGTTACTCCGCTCTTTTCATCATTCTTGACAAGCTAATTCTTTATTTTTCAGTAAGTACTGATTGATTTCTTTCTAACTTCAGAATACCTGGCTAAATACTTCATCCTTAAATGTTCAGGGTCTACATATTAGATTCCCCTCAAGTGTTTGGCAGTGCTCTGTACAGACTCAGACACATTGAGTGACATTTTTCCTGTAAAAGGAATATATAAGGAAACAGCTCCAGTACATAGTAATAATGACCACCCTGCCTGGAATGTCTAAAGGTCAGTTCCCTGTGCTTTCTCCAATTAACCTGGTGAACTTGGGTATTCAGAGGCAGTGTACCTCATGTACACAGACAATCCTCTCGTCTTACCTCCCAACACTCAGACTTATGAGAGATGCACTTATATTTCCAAATTGGAAGCCATGCACTCTCAAGCCAAGACAGGAATAGCTGGTCAAGTGGAAAAGGTCAAAACCTGCACCACACCACATGCAACACATAGCCCTCCAGAACACCCACCATCATAGCTCTCACATAAAAACACAAATCACACACCTACCTTCACGGAGGATCTCAGTAGAAATCTGCCCAAACACCAGAGACCTCCAAGGCAGAAATCCACTCAGCCACCACACAAACCACAAGGCACATAGCTCACCTATACAGTGTGTCCCTCAACCTAAGCCCCTAAGGCAAAACAGCTTCACCAAATCATAGGTCACTCGACAGTTAGGCAAATGGATGTCCCACTCACTGTCTATCAGGTGCCAGAATCTGATACATAACACACACACTCAGATCACTCCAAAACAAGTACAAGTATGACTCTGTTCCTGTCCATGTCGGTGTGAATGACCTGAGATGCACCTTCCTGGATTACAAGAAAAGAGACATGGAGGAGCTCTCAGATTATGTGGCCCAAGCAGGTATGAACCTAGCCATAAGTAGCATCCTACCATCACCCAGAATGATACCACAGTACAAGCAGAAAATGATTGACTTCAGCAATTGGCTAAGTTTCTGGTGTCATTCCTAGGAGATCCAGTATATGTCTACTTAGGATTACATGAATGACAAACTTCAATGCTTTTCCAGAGATGGCCTGCATCTGTAGCCCCTAGGTTTCTGGATACTGGCTAAGGCTCTTGCCACCCCTATAATGCCTTTTTAGGCGATGTTCCAAAGACCACATTACCACCGTAACAGCTATAAATAAATATCCGAGGGTCATGCTGCTCAACATTAGAAGTCTAAATCTCAAGATGCATTTGCTCAAAGCACTCCTCAAAATGGAGAACATCGACATTTGTGCTGTAACAGAGACCTGGTTTAAAGCAGCAGAAAGCACCCCTGCACTACCAGGCTATAACTCATGCCACACCTTTCTGCCCCAGAATCTGGACCGAAGCTCCAAAGGTGGTGGTGTCTCCATATTCAGAAAGTATATGCATACCTCCAGACTAGTAGCCTAGCATAACGTATCTGAGGTACTTCAGGTACAACTAACATTGGGTAAAATGGTGATTCAGGTTGTATTCTGCTATAGGTCCCCAACCATTTCCAACACTCTCACTCCATGTTCCTGAGCACCCTGGAAAATATTAGGGTCCAACCCAACACTCTCACACTAGATGACTTCAACTATGCTTCCATTTACTGGGAAAACTACTCATGCACCAATACACTGGCCCCATACTTCCTGGAATTCATCAGTTCCAATGCCCTGGATCAGCTCATTTGTACTCCCACTAGAGGAAGCAACATCCTTCACCTGGTTATTACTAACATGAGCAACTGTTGCTCTACACCAATAGTCGATTCCTCCCTAGTTAGATCTGACCACAAACTAATCACCATGGAAATCCACATCTCACCCACTTCCCCAGGAAAGATATCCACCATGAAAAACTTCTCCAAAGCTGACTTTAGACTCCTAAAAACAGAGGAGGCTAACTTCACAGCACCCATGTCAATGGAAAATAGATGCATGACTGGCGAATCATACACCACTGTGCTGTACAAACACGTACATAAATGCATGGAACTAGCCATACCCAACAAAATTAAGATGCTCTCCTCCAAATAAAGGAAGGCAATCTGGTAGTCCCCTGCCATTAATTATCTCTACAACAGAAGGAAGAAACTGTTGCAGAAAAAGGTAAAGTCCCAAGACTGGAAAAATGCCCTTATTAACCTCAACATAAAGTTGAGATCCCTCATCAAATCTTCTAAAGCCAGCTATGAAGGCAGAATTGCAGCAGACACTGAAAACAACCACAAAGCCTTCTATAGTTATATCAATAATCTCCATGGCAATACCAAGGTTTTCTCTGAGTTGATGTACAATGGTACCGCCTATATTTGAGGTCCCTGGAGAGTGTGGTGCGGGATTGGGATTTCTTTAGAGGTAGCATTTCTAACAGAGCTGAGTCAGACATGGCTTTGTAAATCAAGCAGAGATTGTCTCATATTAGATGATATCAGACAGAGAATATCTGGTGTTTTTTGAGTCTGTCCATGTAGGACATTTATTTAATGCCTAGGATCCTCTTTGTGAGGTACTTTTGTGGCCTCTCCAGTTTTTGCAGGTGTCTAGTGAGGTACATGCCAAATGGGGCATTATACTCTATGATTGTCCTAATGAAGGACGAGTAGAGAGAGATGATGACCTCTTTCTTCCTGGATGCAAAACCATTGGTAATGAGATGTGCCACATAGAAGGACTTTCTGACCACAGTGGCAATGTTGCTGTCAACCTGTATCCCCAGATCTCTCATAATGCCTTTAATGCTCCGTGTGCTCCCATCGATGTGGTAATTAGTGGGAATTGAATTTTTCCCAGAGGGTATGATGATGCATTTTTTTGGCATTAAGCTTAAGGCCATGGTTTTGACACCAGTCATTGGTTTCAGTCAGGTGTTTCTGTAGGATGTCTACATCACTTGGGAAGTTAGTAATTGCTCCCAGCTTGCAGTCATCTACAAACTTGGCCAGCCAGAGTCCCTCTGTGTTGGCCTGGACTTCTGAGAAGTAGATGAGAAACAGGAGAGGAGCCAGGACTGATCCCTGTGGGACTCCACTTGTGACTGGTCAGCAGTCTGACTTACAAAGCCATGTCTGACCCAGCTCTGTTAGAAATTCTACATCTAAAGAAATCCCAATCCCTCTGCACCACACTCTCCAAAGACCTCAATCTCATTGCCACAATCAACAGAACATGTTGGAGGGACACGTTCATAACCCAGACACTTCCCATGCTCTTGAATAGACTTGCCATGCATGTCAAGCAGAGCACCTCACTGGCACTCTTCAAGAGAAATCTTGATGAGTGGATGGGAAATAGAAGGTTCACCCCGGGAAATCACTCCAGTTCTACTTGATAGTGATACTGGGAAATAACTTTGGGTGGCCTGATGCCAGGGCACTTCTGTGGTCTAGGATTGTAAAGGCTCCTGAACCATTAGCCTAGTACACACCTATGAACCTATTGTAAGTTGTTTACAAAATATTATAAATGCAATAGTTGCTGTGTTTACTGTGACTTATAAAATTCAATTTAAGACCTAGAACCTGAAGAATGATACCACTATAGAAACAGTTTATGCTGAAGAATTTGCCATTTATACTTATTTCATAACCCATGTGGTTCCAGAGATATGAACATTTGTTTTAAATGTGAGGATGTAATTTGATTCTGTCAAAAGGCTTAGGCTCCACCCATTGGAAGTTACACTCCAAACTTCTTGAGCTCCATTGGAGTGAATGAGTTAATGCTGTATGCCTGGGACTGTGATTAGTTTGTCTTGTAATAAATGTGCAGGAGATGGTTATTGATGTTCTCTGAGAGACAGACAAAGGTGTTTAAGTTTGAGGGTTAGATGGTAAGGATTCAGTCTAGTAGTTTAGTGTCTGTTGCTGTGTTTGTTGATTCTAGTGGTTGAGTTAATTACTTATGTGAAACTGAATAGGTTAATAGAGAGGGCTAGAGGAGCCAGTGTTTACAAGTAAATAGTCTATGTTCAGTTCCCTAAGTATAATAGTTTATTTCTATACTTCACTGGAAAACCATTGAAGGAGGTTTGTGAGAATGTCATTGCTGTTGCCTTGGGGAATATATAAGGCAACAGTGCAAGTAGTTTTTGCTTTGAGGCACTGAAATTCTTCTTCAACTCCATCTGTTTCCTCAGCACCCCAAGAAGAAGAGGAAATATGTGTAGTTGATGAAGAATGGCAGTGCCTCAAAACAGGATGTGTGAGGACTACAGAACAGGTATGTGGCTAACCCAAGTATGGAAACAAGGCACATAAGGAAAGCTGTTGGTGGCTCTAGGAAGTCATCAAAAGAAAAAAAGAGTGCAGGAAATAGTGAGAGATAGAAAAGATGGATGAGGCTAGGAAGAAAAACTGGTTGGCTAGCAAAGAAGCTAAGAAAGGAGTTGCAATAGCAAAGAATAGGATTTTGGAGGCACTCTACCAGCTTCTGGAAAGTGACTCGGTAGGTGACACAAAGAAACTATATCATGTTGCAAGAGAAAGACAGAAAGATAAAGAAGACAATCATCAAACACACCTCATAATGGATGCCAGCAACAACCTGCTCATCAGTCCACAGGGCATCAAAGGCAGTTGGAAGGAATACTTCCAGCAACTTCTGAATGCAAAAAAAAAGAAACTGTACTGCCCCAGACACAGCCTATGATGAGAGAAGAAGAGGAGCCCATCATAGAAGAAGCAAGAATAGCACTAAGGAAAATGAAGTCAGGGAAGAGCAGCCAGCTCAGATAAGGTTGCAGCAGATATCATAAATATGCAGGGTGAGATAGGGGAGAAATGTCTCCTGATGGTACTGATAACCATGTGGAGAGAAAGATGTATCCCAGATGACTGGAGAATAAACATACTCATGCCAGTGTACAAGAACAAATGGAACATCCACAACTCTGGGAAGTACAGAGGTATCAGACTCTTGTCACATTGCATGAAAGTTCTGGAGAGGCTGTTTGATAAATGGATCGACAGAGTAGTAGAAAGGAAAATGGGAGATGAGCAGTTTGGATTCAGATCAGGATGCAGCACAACTGACCTGAAGTTTGCAGTGAAATGGATAACTGAGAAGAAACTAGAGGTGAAGAAAGAGTTCAACTGGCCATTCCTAGACTTAGAGAAAGTATATAAGGTTGCAAAAAAGCTGATTTGGACAGTACTGCAGTGGTTCAAAGTCCCAAAAACATTGGTAGAATTAGTGCAGGCTCTGTACAAAAACCCAACGCCTCAAGTATGAACAGTGTTTGGTCTCAAAGAAGGGCTCCCAGTGGGAATGTGTGTTCACCAGTATTCAGCTTTAAGCCTACTCCTGTTCATACTGATGATGGACTATGTAAGCAAACAGGTCAGAAGGGACAGATCAAAAAAGTGACTGTATGCAGTCAATGTGGCATTACAGGTAGACCCAGCAAGAACTTCAGCAAAGGAGTGAGAGATGGAATGCAAAACTGAAGGTACATGGGATGAAAATAAGTACAGATAATACAGTGGTAATGGCAGCCAATTGTAGAAATCAGAGGAAGCTGATAATTGAGGTAAAAGGGAAGATAGTAGAACAGGTTAATGGCTTCAAGTATCTGAGAGGGGTGGTTGATGAGAAAGGAAGTTTAAATGAATAGGTCAAAGCTAGATTCAGAGGGCTGTAGCCAACAGGCATTGAACATCAGGTGTAGTGTATGACCAAAGAAGCTAAAAAGTAAGATGTACAAAATAGTGATGCGACCAATACTACTGTATGGTACAGAAACCAAGGCAGTAAAGGCAGAGCAGATGAGAAAGCTAGAGGTGATGGAAATGAAGTGTCTGAGAAGGGGAGTAGGATGTGCACTGTGATACAGACAAAAAGCTGAGAACAAAAAAGACGAAGCCAAAGTAGCTCTAATTGTAGAAAAGATCAAAGAGAACAGATTACTGTGGTTTGGACACATGCTCAGAAATGCAGAAGACAATCTAGTGACGAAGATTTGGGAAAACAGGAAGATGATACACGGAAATAAGGGCATCCAGCAAAGAGGTGGATGGATTGACTGAGAGAAGATCTGTGACGAGCATACGTGTCGAAGAAGGCAGGAGTGTGTCATTTAGGGTTACCACCTGTCCCACTTTGCGAGGTCCCTCTTTGGGCAGTTGTGTTCTGCAAAAATATTGTAAAAATGGCAGATGTCCTGAGATTTTAGGACAATATTATTTCCTATATTTTATGTAATAGTTGCATAAACAGTTATTCTGTATCTGAAACACCTAAATGTTATAAGAAACAGAATAAGCAACTAAAATGCTACAAGAATAAGCTTTTATTTAGGCAAAAAAGTGAGGTTCTGTCCTTTGTACTGGTTGTGGGTATGTTTTGGCCTGCAAAATATGACGTTTGTACCAAAAATGTCCCACTTTGGGCATTTGAAAAGGTGGCAACTCTAGTGTCATTGAATCGAGAGAGATAGCGAAAGTTAATGCAACACCCCAACCCCATGTAGAAAAATGTGAAATAGGGAATTGATGATGATGATGATGATGATGATGATGAATGCAAATAGTTTTGTGCTTTTTCAGGTATAGGAAGGTAATAGATAGTTCTGTGTTAGGATATTTGGGGTGATTCACTGGGCTTCTGCTGATGTTTAGTGTGTTTTTTAAAAAGTATTGCAACCCCTCCAGCTTTTTTGATACTTTATCATTTCTTATTATATTGTATCCTAAAGAAGGATTGCTTTCTTTTGTGCTTGGTTTTAGCCAAGCTTCAGTGATGATTAGGAATGTCTGGGTTGGGTATTGTAATGCATGCATGCATGGAGGTATGACATTTTGTTTTCTGAGGTTTATTTACATTAAGAGTAGGTTGTGGTTAGGATTAGTGGGTTGTGTGTCGGTAGTGGTGGGAGCTGATGGGCTAGATAGGGTTTGCTTGGTTTGAAGGCATGGTCCAGAGTTTGTGTGAATGTCTCAACAGAGTGAGAGAGTGGAAGTGTATTGATGGAAGCTGTACCATTTTTTAAAATGTATCTTATAGGTCTGATACTAATATGTGGGTCTAGTAATTCTCTTAGATGGAATTGTAACTGAAGGGGGCCAGAAGTCCTAATGACAAGAGACTGTATGCAGTTTTATAGTTGATGGGTGGGTGTTTGTTGACTAGGAGTATAGACTTGGGGTAAATAGTGTGATGGGGTGAAGGAGGTGTGGTAGGATATAGCAATGGTGAGTATACTTGATATACTTGTGAGACTAAACTGGAGAAGTAGCATATTATATATAAGTTAGTGAAAGACAGAGATAGCTGGGTAAAAGTTTTATGTTATGTTTTGGAGTACATTGGGAGAAGTAGGTTTGGTGAACCTCTGATAAGAGTGTGAAATTTGAGGAGTTAGGTCAGTTGGATGTCTTAGTGAATTTGTTTGGTTGTGTTGTTTTAGGTGGTGGGGAGTAGAATGATATAAGTTTAGATGAAATGGGGTATGGTGGAAATAGGGGGTAGGGTAGGGGAATGGAGCAAGCTGAAAAGGTGATATAGCTGCCATCGGTGAAAAAAATATATATGTAAGCTTGAAAGTTATACAGGATTGGGCAATAAAATTATATGTACATTTAGAGATGAAAGAATAGCTTTAACTGTATTATCAGTATGTAAACAATGAAGGTGTGTGATATAGACAACAGACTGGGGTAGTAAGGAAAAAGAAAGTTTGGAAAAAGGAGGAAAAAAACTTTTTCTTAACTACTTTTAAAGCTAGCCACATTTAATGCACAAAGTAGAGGTTGTTTGGTCATCAGGTATTGAAAATTTCAGGGCATGGAAAAGGGAGGAAACAAATCAACATAGAACTGCATGTACAGGCAAAGAGGGAGAGTAATAAAAAGCAGTAACTGGAAAGAGCAAGTAAGAAAGGGCAGGCTGCCAGCAAGAGTAGAGTGTAGCTCATTAATTACAGGGAAGTGTGTGGAGGCTGTTTTTGATTTTAGTTAAAACAGCCAAAAAGCAGACCAATAAATACTAGTTATACAGAATAGACATTAAACTTAATACCATTTTCAACAGTGCATGACTAGGATAACAAAACAAACAAGTAAATTCCCCGTATAGTGAATAAAAGACAAGTCTGTACACATTTGAAGGGCTGGATGCTGTATTTATTCTGTTGTAGCCTTTGAGGTGGGAGGGTGTCCAGTCCATGTCCTTCTGTCTAGTGCATGTGTCTGAGGGTGAAGAGCTGCTGGAAGGCTAATGCTCCAAACAAATGGTACACAGGCACATGGAATAGACTTGCTGATAATATAGAACACCAGAAAATTTAAGACTTAACCTCCAAAAATTAAATCTATTGACCTGATAGAATGGCAAGTACCCAAGACTATGCAAAAAATATTTAGACATTAACTAAGATTCAATCATCTCCTTTAACTGACTTGCTGACTCCTATGTGCTAACTTGACTAAAAACCTGAAGCAGATTTACTAGCTTACCCAGTATTGAAAATAGATCTGGTGTAGCCATAAATGTACTGCTTCTTTGGCTTGAATATGGGTTTCCATTTATAATAATATTTCTGTTTGGAATACTATACTAATTCAAAGTTCAGAAAAAAATCTTATATTTACCAGCCTGGTTTAAGTATATTGAGGACTACTGCATAACAGTGAACAAAAATAAGTGACTTCTACTAACTGAAAGGGTTTCACTGCTTCTCAACACACTTTTCTGTACATTTCTACATGAGAGATACACCCCTGAATAAGCAGAGTATTGAGAATTGGAGCTATTCTCTTAGGAATTATGACTTCATATAATTTTTCAGACTGCCATTCACACAAACTATGGGTTACAAAAGCTTTTTCTAAAACTGGCATGGCAATCTGCTGTGATATTTCAGGGGAAAATGGAAAATAGAACATGTACAACAATTCAAGATATCCTGCAAGTTGTATCTTATCAGTGTTAATGGAGGTAACTACCTAAGTATTAAAAAAGAAAAGAATTTCAGACATTCACAGGTATAAACAAACCAATTCCAAACACCAAAGAAAATGAAAGGTGGAAAAGTACATTTATTCTCATAATTTAGCACTCATATTCAATATGCAGAAAAAGGACTTCATCAGAATGATCTTTAAACAATGCAGTTCTCTTAAATAAGTAAAATAAGTCACATGATACATCACAGCTGAAATTTGAAAGTTTGATTCATTCAGAAAAAAGCACATACTAAAATATATGCAGAAATAAAAATATATATTATATAATTAAAATGTTAAAAAATCATAGTGGAAAAATAACAATAAATTAGTTTTAAGTCTTAATCCTAATGGAAAAAATAGTGCTAAACAATATGTTATGCCTTTTGTGATTTAAAAAAACAATGAATATAAATGTTGTCTTTTATACCTGGATGTTTGCCAACCTGTATCCTTAAAAGCCATGACATTTCTTTCATCTCTAATTTATTTATTAAATCTCTACCACTTAAGTCTAAGGAGAAATGATATAAACCAAAAATGTTAACTTTTTATGGTGTATGTGCCTATATAGTACATCGTTAAAATTTCTGCTTTTCATGGCATACAAATGCATCTTAATTCTCTTAATACATAATTCTGTAGCCATGCTAATATAAAAAGCAGGACAATGTGAACATAAAGTAAAGTAGAATATACCTGCTGAATTACAGCTCCTATGGTTTTGTCAAAATGCTCTAAAGTAGATATGATCCTTCATGCATATATTTACAAACCGTGCATGTCTCACATATATATGCGTCAGTAGGTTTATCTGTAGCTGGTATTTTTACCAAAGTACTGTCCATTTCTAACAATGATTTTATATCACCACCATTCTGTAAAGAAATGGTCGATTTTCTATAAGGTTATCATCTCCTGATTGCCTCATATAGTTTTCCTGTTTTCTACTATAGTGCATGCAGTCATGGGACTATCAAAACAAACTGGTTTCTGACTGGATTTAGAGGTTAGGCAGAAGCAGCTCTTTAAGCAGAACATTTATTCTCAGGTGTATGTCCCAAAGGTCTAATTGATTGATATGCTGTCCCCAGTTTGTTGGAGAGAAAAGTCTTTGCACAGTATAGTAGCCCATGTGAGCTCCTCATCCTGACTGCCTGTAAGGCAACTGTTTAACTCAGTCAGTGCTTGGTTTGGCAGCAGAAACGGAATGACAACCAGAAAGTTGACTGTAAATATCGACCACATCAGTCATTAGAAACAAGTGCCTGTAAACAGAAAGAAGAAACCCATTATTGTGGGGAAGTTCTTAAACCACTTGCACCTCAGAAATCATTGAAGAAATAATATTCACATCCTAATTCAAATAAAAAGTTGCAGAATGACTGTGATAACCATGAAACGCAGAAAGGATAGCCTTTTGTCCAACTCTGTGCCCTCTCACAGTCAGCCAAGGCTTTGTTAGCCCACTTCAGTGGTAAGAATGACAGCTGTTGAAGAATTTCCAAATCATTATCAATGCAGTCTTAAATATGAGCAGGCTACAAGTAAGACTTTTTCCAGTTTGCATTAATTTCTAGTGACCCACTTCAGCGTTCCTTGATTTTGGATGAAAAATAAAAAGTAAAATGTCAGCATTTTTATAATGGAATTGATTTCCATCTAGAGTAAAACGGGAATATTGCATGGTGACTCTTAACTCATGATGTACCACAATGTATACCTCTTTTTCAGTTGGATCATCCATTCACCGTGTATGGACCAAAGCATTAACATGCAGATATTGCCCATCCAAAACAAAAGGTAATAACTATGCTCGATGGAGTTGCTGAGATCCATAATGGGATTGTATTTCTCCATCTCTCTTGAGAAAAGAGAGAGAGAGAGAAAAGAAAATATTTTGAAAGTAGTTGCTACTCCTTTAAATCTATGAATATATGACTTAATTGACAGACCAACTGACATCAGAAGATTTACCAGTGAAGCTAATTTAGGGAGAGGACTGTATGCCCCAAAATCTTACCTGGGAAGACCAGGTCTAGAATGCAGTGATCCCTTGTAGCGGTTCTCCAAACAAAGGTGAACGTGTAGAACAGGACCGTCTGTGAGACGTTTTATACCAGAAGAAGGACTGCAGTACAATGGATGTCTTACCTGCTATCTGAATGGGCAACATTATGTAAAAGTTAAGGGCCTGGCCTAGATAGTGACAAAAACTACCTGTTTGGGTGTAGAAAAGGCAAGATGCTAATATAAAGACCATTCCCAGAAGTGCACACTCATCCAGGTATAATTGACAGCTAGCCAAAACAAAACTTTTCTTTGAAAAGGGCACATGGAGCTTATATCTGAGTTTTTTGCAAAGTAAATACTCTTCACCATGTTATACACTATAGACATATACATGAGCTTGTTACTGTAGATCAAACATGAGCATATCCATAATTATAGTGAATCCTGTTGGTATCCTTGATATTTACATTATTCATATTCTGAAGCAATGCCCTATCAGAGCCTAGGTTCCTTGAAACCTTTGAGCTTATATAGAACATTCCTTATCAAGGAAAATACTGTTTCACTGCAGCTAAACAAAGCTATATCACCTACTTTGGAAGACAGATGTTGTGGTCTTTGACACCTATATTGGATCAAAGATATCACATATGAGTGACCCTTAGCTTACTTAAAATTTACAGCTATATTGAAGAAATCTGATTTTAAGTTACCAAAAAGGCAGAATTAAGGTGACTCCAGACTGCCTTGATAGGATACTGAATGACTGGCTCCTGGAAAAAGATAACCCAATACATGAAAAGAGCTCTTCCCTTGGAAGCTCTGCTATGTATGTTGCGGGAAAAAGATACACGCTTATGGCCTGTCCAAACTGATCTTTATAAGTCTGAGGCCTCTAAAATATGGTAGCATAAGAATGAAATACTGCTGGTGGGTGAACTCATTTATTTCTGGATCTCAGTCAAAGTAGCAGGAGGGATCTCTCATACTAAGAGACAGTGAGTTAATATCACAGCCCATTCTTGTGTTTACAGCTTGAAAACATGGGCAGGAGTGACTATTGGCAAGCGTCAGGGCATCTGAAACTTGCATTCATCAGCGTGCCAGATAAGGACTGCAAGTAATGAGGAAAGCCTGGCCATAACTAGTGTGGCCTTAAATCTCAATTCCTAAGAGTGCAGTTTATTAAAGATAACTAAAGGTCCCACTAAATGTTTAGCAACGTCATGCCTGCAACTGAGATGTGGGTACAGACAAGGGACAGTTTAGTGGCACTGCTGGATTGGGACCTGCAGAACCAACCATGTCTTTTGCCCATCACTTCAAGTGAATTCTTGGATCTTTGTATCTCTAATCTGACTGGATGGCAAAATCAACTGTTATGAGGCTGTTCAACAAGTAGTACCAGCCAGTGATCCAGGGGCATGGGAACACAAGAAACCCAGGACCCCCACCCCCATCATCTTCCACTGAAGTTTATAATGGGTCATGGCTCATCATCTCCTAGAAATGGAAGCCCGTCTTATCACTGTACTTACCTGTTTGAAGCTGAGGCCTTTGGTCTAGTTTCTGAGCATCTGTCTTTGAGGCTGAGCTGCAACTTGTATCTAGAGGATTGAGAAGAATATTTCCACTGATTTCACCGTGAACACTTTTCAAATCCACCAAGATATTGGTCAGAAATTACAAAATAGTTTCTCCATTTGTAACCTTCAATTATCTGTCCTGAGTCTCTGACACTTGTGACAGATGTCAACATCATATTGTTCAGAGAGTCAGAACAGTTAATTACAGTGTATGCTATGGCTGGAAGCTTGTAGGAGATGTGAACTGCTCAATAGAGTTAGGCGACCAGGCACTGCTCTGCTGCATTCATTTGTGCAATCCAAGGAATCTGTTGCATTCTGTTAACCTTAAGTACAATTTTATACTGCATTTTGCACTTTTAAACTGACCAAGTAAAACAAGAATGCTGTTAGCCTATGTGTCTTGGGACGCCAGCCTAAACAGCACAAACACGCCGAGCAAGGTGAATAAAATGTAGAGGCTTTATTTCCACAAAGTTAAAAAACAAGTTGAGCGCTTTCTCTCGCCAAAACGCGAGCTTCATCAGAACTATTCAAAATGTAATTAATGTGACTTATATAGTCTTTTAGGCGCCAAAATACTGTTGACATATAATTTAAAGTTACAAGCATATATAAAAAATATGTTATATAAAATCAATACTGAAATTACCATATTTCATCAATAAAATTAAATCAAATATACATCAATTGCTATAATATGCATTAAAATTCACATATCATAAAACTGCATCAAAATAAAAGTATCTGCATTACATTTCAGTCTGTTTACGTAAATAATAATACTGGCTTTATGGTGAAAAAATCATTTAAGCCAGGTGTGATAGAGGCATCAGTGTATAATTGCCACCAGATTTCTTTATAAGATAATAATCCCTTCAAATCTCCCCCTCTAGGGTTGACTGTCACACTGTCTAAGATAGCAAATTTAAATGTATGAGTGTCACCATGTAATTTAATGTGTTTATATAAGGCATTCTTCTCATCTCTAGTTTTAATACTATAGTAGTGTGCATATATACGTTTATTTAATTTTCTTTCCGTCTTGCCTATGTAGAATCCTGCACAGGCAGTGCACTTTGCCAAATAAACCACAAATCTAGTATTACAATTACCATGTGCTAATTTTATATAAGACTTATGTGTATTTTCCAGGGTGATACTACTGTCTTCAAAAATAGCATGACATTGTTTACAGTTTCCACATTTAGTTGTATGTACCTTGCTCGGCGTGTTTGTGCTGCTTAGGTTGGCGTCCCAAGACACATAGGCTAATAGCGTTCTTGTTTTACTTGGTCTGGTTATCTAGGAACGCTGGTTTTTTCGTTCTGGTGCACTTTTAAACTGTATTTTTTCTTTATTGCTGATTTTTAAAACAGTCCCTGCTAATTTGTTGCACTTTTTGTCTGCCATAGCATAGACTATATTCAGACCTGCTTTATCTGGTTCTGTCTGTTAAACTTAGCAGTAAACCAGGCTGTCTTTTGTTGGAGAGAGCTGTCCTGCACCCTTGTGGCAGGAGAGTGCAGTTAGGACTCATCTCATTGAAGGTTGCTGGCACAGGGCTCAGTTTTGTGCTTTTTTTATTGGTCCAATTGTTTAATCCGGTTTGCTCACTGTTTCTACATAAGCCCAACATTTCTGCTGGTTTGCGCTTGGTTTAACACAGCTGTACAGAGATAAGTGATCAGCCACTCCTCTGCTGTATTCACCTATTTATGCATAGCACACCTCGGTGCACCATCACACACTACTGCGCAGGAGGGGTAACCATTGGAGGCTATAGATGCAAAAACTTTAAAAGATAAATTTTCCCATAGTAGTTGCCTGTGATCCGGCCGTGAAGTTCTTAAATTGCACTTAGTTGCTCAGATAACACCTCAGCTGTGCTTTTGCCCATTAAACAGTCCCAAAAACCACCAAATCTACAACAGTCTCATACCATTTAGAGAACCCCCACTAGTATAAACCCTTTATAGAGCACCACAGTAGTATACACCACATTTAGAGCACCCAGTTCTACAACACCTCTCCATTTTCTACCCCAATGTGAAAACAGGATTTAACCACCTAGCATGATGGATGATCAGTTTCCCTCCATTTCTCCTACCTGCCTGATTGACATGGATATCCTGAGGCAGTGTAGCAACTGCTTCATGTACACTGACAACCATCTACCTTTAAATCACCCAAGTACAATTTGTGATAGATGCATCTACACTAAGAATCTGGAATCTTTGCTCTCTCGTGCACAGAACAGTAACACTGATCAGGTTGGCAGCACACATACTACACATCCGATGCAAACCATGCACTCAATACATAAATC
Organism: Protopterus annectens; assembly: GCF_019279795.1. Classification (NCBI taxonomy): domain Eukaryota; kingdom Metazoa; phylum Chordata; order Ceratodontiformes; family Protopteridae; genus Protopterus; species Protopterus annectens. The sequence goes on from NC_056751.1 coordinate 447,288,930, forward strand.
ATCATACGTGGAGGTACCCACCAGTAACCTACCTGAACACCAGAGACCTTCTAAACACAAACACAATGCACCTAATACAGCACCTACACCACTCAATACACATACAAACACAATCACCAGTGTCTCACCAAATAAGCCCATAAGGCAAAGCATATCTAAAAGAAATGTTTTAGTCATAGGTGACAGAATTGTGAGACACACAGATGGACAAGCAGAAGGTTAAGGTCAACTGTCTATCAGGTTCCAGGATCTGTAAGATCACACATACTCTCAGTCTCGAAACAACAAGTACTGTTATGACTCCATCATAGTGAATGACTTGAGATGTACCTCACTGGACTATATGAAGAGAGACATGACTGAGCTCCATGAGTATGTGTTCCAGGTAGGTATGTGCCTTGAGCAACATTCTACCCTCACCTAGGATGATACCACAATGTAACCAGTAATGATTGACTTCAATAATTGGCTTAGTTTCTGGTGTCATTCTAAGAGGATCCATTTTCTGTCAGCCTGGGATGACATGGTTGATAGATCATGCTTCTTTGCCAGTGATGGTCTTCACATTTTGCCTCTAGGCTTTCGGTTACTGGTTAAGGCATCTGCCTCCCCCATTGTGCCATTGTTAGGTAATGTCTCAAGAACAACATTTCTGACATGAAAATATCACTCACAAATAAGTTAAAGGTCATGCTGCTAAACACAAGGAGTTTAAATCAGAAACTGCACTCTCTGGAAGCACTTCTCTCCCTGGAGGATGTTGACATCTGTGGAGTCACAGCAACTTGGTTTAGGGCCGCAGAGAGTACCATGGCCTTGCAAAGGTACTATGCCTTCCACACGTTCAGACCCCAAAGTGAGCATGTGAAAACCAAAGAAGGAGTATCTATCTTCATCATAGATAACTATACCTCTATTCTGGTTAGACAGGAAAACTCCATGGAGTTACTTCAAGTTCAACTAACTGTGGGCAAGAGTCCCCTTCAAGTCATCGTTAGCTATAGACCACCAAATGAAACGATACCCATGCTGTTTTATTTGGACTACTTGAATCAATCAAATTACAACCAAAGCCTTTTTGCCTGTAGTAATATTAATACGGATACTGTTTTTATACATCCTATTACAAAACACCCTTTTAAATTTACTCTTTCTGCAACATGCTCTACTGATAATATAGCATATCTGGCAAATTGTATAAAATGTGAACATTTTTAAGTTGGCAAAAGAAACCAAAAATTGAAGGAATGAATACAGTCGCATCTATTGGAGATTAGAAGGAAAGTAGATAGTAATGCATTGTATAAACATATTATGATAAAAGGCAATGATCATAGTTTTAAGTTTACAGTCATACAAAAAGTACATGTGAATGTAAGGGGAGGTGATATAAATGTCAAGACTGAGCTGGCTGAATACAACTGGATTAATTACTTTAGGGCAGATAAGCCACCAGGTTTAAATGAAAAAATGAACAGTAAACCTGTTGTAAACTATCAAAGAGATTTTATACAAGAAAATTTGGTACTTGGTATTATAGCAACCACATTTCCAACCTGCAATAATTCCTTATGTTTTGCCGAAAATATTTCTATTAATCTTGAAAGGGGTGTCTGAACTATTAATTATTACTCTGTCATATTGTGTATGAGCCAGGAAGAGGAGTAATGGTCACATTTTGTATTCATGGGTGGCTTATGATTAAAGCAGCTATCATACTCTTGTTCCTTTACATTAGAGAAGGCTTTCTTTGAACCTTTGCTCAGCAGAAACATACAAACATTGCTTTTAATGCAGACAAGTGGTCCAACATGTAATGACATGTCTGTAAGTATTAAAAGCCCCAAAGCTATTTCCAAATCAGTGCCGGTTCACAGTTTGTTTCAAGAACATTAAATACTACCACATTATAACAATGACACACATAGGCCACATACCTCTCAACTTTCCAGCTTTTTGCAGAATATCCAGATTTTTCTTCTCTCCTCATAAAACTTGTGTTTTCCTTGCAAAACATAGTATTTTAGAATAGTACGCATTCTCACAATCATATTTCGAACAGGAGAAACAGATGTACAGCTTGGAAATAGCCATTACTCCTGTTTGAAATGTGGTTGCAATAATACATAAGTACTGAAAATTTGGGGGGATTACTAATGACTGTGTTTTTAATGTTATAGTTTTTATAGTATTAGAGTAATCTTATGAGTGTTTAATTGATTGGTTAATTAGGGTGCTGGCACTTAGTATATATATATATATATATAAGTGTACTGCAGAAATGTTTGTATTAGCATTGAAAAAGAGTTTGGTTTTGCTTAAAAGCTTTGCTGTTGTAATACTTCTGCATTTTCATCAAATATTGATGGTTGAGCCTCAAATATTGATGGTTGAGCCTTGTATTTGTGTTTCTTGTGGATTTTGCTTTTATACTTGTGCTCATTTAGACACGGTGAAGATTGTATTTAACTGTTTGACAGTTAAGAAAGTTCCCATTATACTTGGCTCACTGAACAGAAGCAAGCCATTCCATACCATACCTCTCAACTGTACAGATTTTTGCAGAATGTCCAGATTTTTGCCTCATATTTTTGGTTTGTTTTTCATAAAATTGTGGTTTTCTGGCAAATTAGTGGCAAATCATTAAAGAGTGAAGTTAGAAAATGAGAGACATTTGAGTTACAGATTTCATTCCCTTCAGAAAATCCATGCTAATGCCAGACCTATTATTCTATCAAATTTCTAAGTTTGTAAGAACAATAATTAAAAAGTGTCCCTATTTTTGGTCCTTTGTCCCACTTTTATTCATGGCTTTGTACAGATTTCTTGCTCTAAGAGGTTGACAGGTATGTTCCTCACTGGCAATACCAGACTAACCATACCCAGAACCTTCCTTCTATCTACGCTCCTTTATACTTTCCCCATCTTTACCAACTTAAAAAAATCAGACTTAAACTGGAAACTTAGTACAACAAAACAGCTCACTTTGCAACTGACCTTCCTCATCAAACCCACTATTGTATTGCTCTACATAAATTCAGTTGGCTGGAGCTAACTAACCATCTTCATCTCTAAAAACTGTAATTCGCACACAATATCATCTTCCATCTTGACAACTGCCCATCCCTCAAGGAACTTGTTGTTCCCTACTCATGCCCAGGAAATCTACGATCTGCAGACAGAAACTTGCTCACAGTAAACAAAGCTAAGAGTCATAGTGAAGCCCTATTCTCAAATCAAATAGCCAGATTATGGAACTCTCTGCCCCACCCCATCCAAAACACACCTGAATCTACCAGTTTCAAACAGCTACTATTTGAACATCTAGCCAAAAACTGGCATTGTTCCTGCACCAAACCTGACTGATAAGGTGTATGTAATTCTCTCACCATACTGTCCACTCCTTACCTCATTTTCTCAATTTCCTCAGTGTTACTACTGCTCATAAAAAGAGAATGAATATAAAGGAAATCTCATTTGTTCATAACTATTATTTAATATGTACACAGTACTAATTTTCGTCTTCTCACAGTGATCTTTATTGAAATGCTTGTGCAATTTTCTTTTTTGAACTTTTAACTACTAAAAAACAGTATTGAATACTTCTTTGTATAGAGTAATTAGATGATGTATCTTCTGCATCTTATGTTATCTATACTATTGTACTATGTAATTATTGTATTTTACTTATATATCTGAAAACAGGCTTCTGGCCAAGTAGGACTTTCCCTGGAAACAAATGTAACTAACTAACTAAATTAAAAGGACCGTCATATATTGATCAAAACTGTCTCTTGTGTCTTGTTTTGCATTTTCAACTTTCTTGTGAAATACAAGTAATTAGAGCTGCACATTCAAAATTAGTTATTAAATACTGCATTTCAACTGTATTGACGAATGAACTTATGTTACTGATTATTGTGTTAATACATTATGTACATTTCTGAATTATTTAGTCTTACAGTATACATTTAAATGACAGTTTCAAGATTGGCAGAAAGATGGTTATTTGCTGTAAGTGTGGTGCTGCGGTAGCATTGTCGCCTCACAGTAAGACGTTGTCTTGTTCGATTCTCAGCTAGAGCGTCTTCTGTGTGGAGGCATGCGTGAATGGGCGTACCTTCATTGAAGGTTGTGCGTCTGAGCTGGCAACTCGGCACATAAAAATTTGCTGCCAATCATTAGCGGACTGGAGTTCCGCTGTGGCTACCCCTAACCGGGAAAAGCCAAAAGACACAACAACAGTACATACAGAGTAAGCACAGTTAACTTGTGTATATTAATTATGCTTTCTGTGCTTTAATATTCTCCCTTTTATTTCTAGTCCTTTATTTGTTAATATGCTTTGCTGGAATGTCTGTTTTGTATACTATAAAAATTGTTAAATAAAATGTTCAAAAATGAATAAAACAGTATCTTTAATTTGGAAATAAACAAAGCAAATCTGACTTGGGATCTAACTTCAGCATTTGAGAACTAGGAACATTTTGGAAAGTTATTCGTTGATGACCAAGAAGAAGAAGATTCATTGATGACCAAAGTGTGGCTTTTGCAGTGCAAAAACATTTCAGGAGCAAGACGTATTACACTGAAAGCTTGCTATTTTGTAATGAGAAGTTATTGTTCCACAATATGTTTCTTTGAATAAGCCACATAATATGCAACTGCCTTTTGTACTTCTAAATATGAATGTTTCATTTAATTTAAAAATGTGAATCATTCTTAGGAACAATATTCAGGTATAAAAATCAAAAGATGACCTGAAAGTGTACAGGACCTGTTGCTATACTGACTTGTAAATACACTACTAATTTGAAGTTCACTGCTTTATCTTCATTGCAGTAGATGATCTTGTTTTGTTTAGATATCCTTGCAATGACCATAAAACTTCTGAGTATGGATAGATGGGTGATATTACATCTAAAATTAGTATTGACAATATGGAATAAATAGACTTGTATGTTATACAATGGCTGCCATAACTTTGCAATGAAATTCCAAAAAGGTTAAAGAAAACAGTCCATTAACGACGTTTAAAAAGTAAACTTGATACAAATAAGGGTAGTGAGATATACTCCCATAGAGTAATGGTAGTTAATTTACTGACGGTTAATAAGTCACATTTTTGACAATAGATCCTATAAAGTCAAAAACCTGCAATATGAGCATTAATTCTTGCCAGAAAACCCTTCAACAACTGGTGCAGATAGGACAGAAAATGCAGACAAATGTATATAGAGATTGCAAAGACTATATTGTCTGCAATTTGGCTTACTCTCGGGAGGATATGCTGCGCAAAATACAGGCATAATCTGAGAGATATCAGAATATCAAAGATAATCTAACCCTTCTCATTCTGTTGTATAGAACGATGAACCTCTGACTTTGACCCAGACAATCTAAGATCTATTATTAGGTTTGGGTTTTGAGTAACCAAGTTGGAGGAGTTGGAATGAATTGGTGATGCCAGTTCACACATCCATCTGAAGGAAGGGGGTCTGGAGCACTGTCATGTTGGTAATGACAGATAAGAGGTACAATGCATGCAGTATATGGAATACTTTCTGGCTCTACTAAGTTATTCTTGTATGATAGCCTTCAGTAGACATCCAGAGAAGAAGCCACAGCAGGTGTTGACATGTTTGAGCACATACTGATGGAAGGGCTAGGGTAATCACAGCAAACGTACTGAGTACTGCTATGGTGATGGACTCCCATAAACAGACTGCACCCACATAAGAACAAACTGGCCACTCAGTCAACTGACCATTGGCAGGAAGCAGGAGAAAAAGAACAGAAGACAAAGTTACTGGCAGTTATACCAATGCCCACATCTAATATTCTATTCTATAGGCAGTAATTGATGATAATAGTATATAACAGCTTTAGGAAAAAATAAGAAAAAAGTCACAATTATACAAATGCATTATCCAAAAATCTCTGAATACAAACTATGAAGAGAGGCCAAATACAATGCTTCACACATGCTACTTTTTTGCTTCCAGATCAAATGAAATCAGTTCAGAAAAGATGCATTATCTTTGTTCACCTCTTTGAAATTACTAATTCTCTGCTGAACCAGGAATTTAGCCTCATTGACCAAATCTAATGCAGACACTGTGTTTTCATTCTAAATTATAATTTGAGATGCATAGTTCTGAAGAGTATAAATACCCTTCATCTTCACAAGCTTCATCAATGGGTCTGATGGCCCTAGACTGTCCCTACAGCTGTCAGGAAAGGCTGTTGTCAGATGTGATCATAGTATCATTGCACATTTTTATGGCCAGTGTTGAGGCTGCCTCAAAATTATTTCCTTATGCTGAAAATAAAGACAACTACATTGTCAACATGTAACATATGTTGCCCAGCTTCCAATATTAACATGCTTGGCTTGACAAGTAAAGAGCAAATATTGTACTCAGACATTTCTGAATCTCTGGAAACTAGACAAATTTAAGAATCTGCCATTATAAAAATCCAATAAGGCTGTATCCATTTAATGTTTTAACAATCTTTGTATTTAGATGCATTTTCTAGAACTATCCAAACAGAATGTCAAGAGACAGTTTTGTGTTTAAAGCAAACAAACAAAAAATCCATTTGGTACTCTGTTTCATTTGTATGGCTACCCACATCAGAAACAAATATTGTAGGGTCAGAGACCTATGGTTTCTTTTAGCCATACCTCATCGTGCTTGTTTTCAAGACATGCTTTGGTGTTCAAAGTCCTGAGCGTAAGTAGTAACTACTTATATTAAGTCTCTCTTGGCCACAGTCAGAAGCTGTAAATCAAAATAGTACTGACAGGAATCATGTGTAAAAGTCTGTGCATCCTGAGAGTCATGGTATTCATAGGTTCATAGGATGTTACTAGGCTGGTGGCCCTAGAACCTTTACAAGCCTAGCCATGTTAATCCCAAGTACCCCCACTTCTGCTTTTTAGGTAGTTCTCAGGACAAATTTATGAACAGAGTAGATCTGTGATGAACACTAGCTACCCTGTCCATGAGGGACATGGGCATCGGTCTGTCCCTCTTATTTTGTATCTTAAGGAATTAGAAAACATAAAATGCTATCTTTAATTATCAATGTATTAGCCTTCTTCTTCTAAGGCATTGACATTTATAAAACCAAGTGCCAAAGCAAGCTTATACTCTTACTGGAAAATCTCTTTGCCACTTATTTGCACTTTGGCCAGAGGTTCTGCCTGTCTTTTACTGTCTTTGTCAGCATTACAGAAATGTGCATTATCCATCTATACATATAATAAGTAATGAACATATTTTTTATGGTTTGTATTTGCTAATTGGTTAGTTCATATATTTCATTTCTAGTGCTGAAATACTCCCACTGCAAACTACTACAAATTTTGTGGTTTTCTACCCTAACATCATTATGTAATTATTAAGTACAGTAGTTGCAAATTATTTTTCTGAGAAATAGTGTAATTATTAATTTATTAACTATATTATGTTGACTTTGCATATAAATATATTTATGGAAACTTTAAAGGAAATGACAATAATGATTAAATAAAAGAAACACAAAATAGTAACCAGTCAAAGATAAGAATCCATTAATTTTCAGTTAAATATTAACAATGAATACTCTTCATTTACAGTGCTCTTATAACATCATACTTAATGGAGAAACTATATTCTTTAAACAGCTGTCTTTTTTAATGGCATACTCATCTTTGGTGAGGTAAAAACCTTTTCTGAAACAATTGCCTTGACGATACCTGGAATGCACAAAAATGTACAGCCAAATTACTTTTCACGTTAAAATGATGAATACCTCTGACTTGTTCCTGGAGCCTAATAGTTTCCACAAAATAAAATAGATTACAGCAGCATATCATGGCATAAACTACTGCTTTACTTATAAGACTAATCTTTCATAACTTTACCATTAATTTTCTCAAAGTAAGTGTAAACAAATTTGCATAGATCGCAGATGTTACGGGGATGTGTGCCTCCTTGCATCTTGATATCTGTACTTGTACAGAGGAATGAGTCAACAACCATATCAGTTTTTGGTTTGCGACTGTTTATTGAATGATAATTAACTTGACTGTTAAATAATAACCAAACTGATATATCCATAACAACATATTCACCATGTATAACCATAACCTGGCATTAAGAAGTTGGCTAGTTGATGTCCACAAGCCCATTCCAGCCCAACCGCTTAATGTCTAATCTCATCAGACAAATCTCTTACTCCCCCAAAATAGGTTTTGATATTTTAGCCTTGTATACATCTTTCTGATCTAAGGCTCTTGTATCTTTCTAACCTGCAACTAAATCCAGAGATGCCTAAAAACAAAGGAAGCAAGTTTAAACCACAAGGCAGCCACCCACCATCAGGTTCAACCTTTTGTACCCCCCAACCCAAAAGAAGCCTCTAACCATATTATTACCTTTTTTGACTTGTCTTGAAGAATGTCTTACAAAAATAGACAATAGACAAGGGTAACCGGAGATTAAATAATCCAAACCTAGAACATTTAATTGGGAATTGTCTTTAGCATAAAAATGCCAATCCGGTCTGACTAGGTCAACATACTTCATGACATGGATGCCAATAGCCTTCGCTGACTTTAGTACTAGGCTACTGAAAAAACACCTGGATATTTCCATGGCAGAATTCTTTCACACGCCTCTCCAAAGAAATATTGACAGTATAGACAACCATGTGAGGATTTAGTATGCCTAAGGCATGGAGGTCAGCTAGAATTCTTGCTAGCAGCAGCTACTTTGGAACGAGGGCTAGATTGTTGCCTCCCAAATGAATAATCAATGCAAAAGGCCTGGGACAATTATCTAAAACATGGTACCAAACCTCCAAAATCTGGAACCATGACTGTCCATGAAAGCTAGCCCAAAATATCACCAAATCCTCCAGAGAACAGGTTAAATTGTTATTTTGTTCTGCTATCCTTAAACCACTCTCTTTGTAAAATAATGACTCAGAATCCACAATACTTTTCTTCCTGCAAAATGAAATGTGTCAATTACATTATACTGTCAGTTAGGTGGATATTAGATCTCCATCTCCCCATTCTTTTTAAAACTTCAGTCAAGTGACCTTCTAATGCAAGTTCTGAGTTCCTTCTTATCCAAAATAAATGTGAAGAATAACCTCGGAGCAAATCTCTTGATGCAGCAAGGCTTTATGTAGAGTAACATTTGCTGAAAAGGTGGCAATTAAGTGACCTGGGTTTAGGAAAAAAATGGCATAGTAGGGGATACCTCAAAATACCTTGCATAGAGCTGAAGCTCAAAGGATTGGACCAGTAAGATAGTGGTTCCCTTTGCATAAATGTTTTTGCAAGCTTGCCTATCTTTCACTTCTTTAGCCAAAATACTGCATACTCTTTATTTACCAGAATATGTTCCCATTGCAAAGCCTGGAGGACCTTGGACATACTAAAAACCCTTGCTTATAAGCACATAAACAAGTTTGCCCAGCAGATGACTATATGAAAGTTATTAGAGGTGAGGTAGGTGCCTAAAATGATGTGCTTTAAGAGTAGACATCCATGCTACATCCTAGGGTCCTCAAACTCTTCCCCGCAATTGATGCACCCTTTAACCATCCTGAAAATTAATCAGTGACCTGCATTGTCGGATGTCCTTAAGGAATGAGCAAACCAGTTCAAGACTGCTAGAGGAAAGTGTAGTGTACTGTTATATCATTTAATCGGCACCTCTGAACCAAAAACTGAATCAGCATTTCTAGGGACCAATGTTTGGAATCATAGGGCAGATGCTTATTAAGCCTTGTATAAAATTTTAATAATGATGAGTAAGCCTTCTTGGTGCTTGAAGCCCAGGATCTGGATAAAAGGGTACTGACTATGAAGTCAATCATCTGGACTTCAGTCAGGATCAGTGTCCCCACTAGAAATGCCTCTGGAACCAACTGCTGGAATCTGATAAAGTGGAACCAGGATGAACTGCTGACTATGTGATTCTCTTTCCCTGAAATATACTGACTTGAAAAGTTCAGATTAATTTATAGGATTAAGAGGACCATTAATCTTATTGCACAATGAACCAATTTATACCCAGATGACTTTTTGTTAATAGCTGTTACTACTCCATGATTGTCTCAGTTAAGTATGCTCCCTTTGAAAAGTATCTCTCCAGACACATGCCACAACTGGAACCCCCACAGAGATACTGTACTAAAAAGATGCAAGTCCTTAACAACATGTCATTCATGGACTGACTCAGTACCCTGTCCCTATACTTGGTATCCTACAGACTTGTAAGAGGTGACCTGTGTCTGGCATACAAGGCATACTATTACCCATTACTGATGGATTTACTGCACATCAGCATGTCCAATGGCATCAGAAATACTCATTCTAGGGATCTAAACCCCTTCTGTAATATCAACCGCATGGTTTGTAAGGACAGGTATTTTTCACAGAGGATACAGCTCATCCCTGTCCATATTCATGTTCAACTTGCCTCTGTGGATGGGAAACAGAAAATTTAGCCTAGGCCTACCCCCTTCCCTACTAATGGACAGAAGCAGCTTGTAAATGCTTTATACTTTGCATAGGTACCCTCAAATTACTCATTATGCAAAATATATAATTATTGACCTTGTGATGGGTAAGACCAATCTCTAACCAAATGGGATATGTTAATTTAAGCACAGAAAGGGATACTGGGTAGAATTAAAATGGCCTGCAAGGGCATCAAGCCTAGCACGTACCTATGAACAGAAGAAAAATATGATTGATTGGTTCACATCCACTAATGGCAATATAAAATTTAAAAAAAAAAAGAAGTTAAGCTGTATGAATATTTAAATTCTTTATAGAAAGTGTATGCCTAAGACTGACATATAAACTAGACACAATTTGAAAGTAATATATTTTCACTCCAGTAAAAGTGCATAATTCAGTCTATAAGTACAGCTGAAACATTAACATAGAAATGAAGTTTAATAACATTTGTGCAATTAATTATTATTAAAAATAGCCATATTTTCTAAATATAATAAATATACATTGCATCTAGAAACTCTTGCTCTTCCTCTATGGAGTGTAATAAAAACAGCCATATTTTGTAAATAAAATTAAAAAACAATCATTGCACATCAGAAACTCTTGTTCTTCCACTCTGGAAGGCAGCAAAATGTCAGTATATGAGGATCCTTGACTATAAAATTTATTTGCAATAATGTGTGCAGCAAGTATCCTAGTCATACATCTTGAAGTACATCCAGCATTGCTAATTGGCTTTTACATTTGTTAAAAAATAATGTAACAAATGAATATTACACAGTTCTCCAATGTAGCCTGAAATGTAGTCCTCATTCAGCATAACATAATTATTTAACTTTATCTGTAGATGTGAAAATTATACTTTTTTGTTAGGAAATAAGTGCCTGTCATTCTATTTTTTTATGTTGCAAAATATATTTATTCTGTTTGTTACCTATCTGGAAGGCTTGGAAAACAGCTCATACACTTGAAAATGTAGCAGGGCTGAAAATACTTTAATATTTTCATTGTTCAGGAAGAAGGATTAAATCACTCTGTTGGGGTAAATAGTCATTGTTCCAAAGTATAGAAGTGTTAGTGTCACAGTTACATGAAAAAGCAAATCACTGCTACTATTATCTAACAAAGATTAACATGAATCATTCAATATATTTTCACATATACTCAGATGCAGTTTTATTTCTAGTGATGAAACAGATTCAACTTTAATTAATTTAAAAGTTCACCTTTAATTTCTCTACTTGGGAGAGCACCACTGGAAAGAATTTACATCTTAACTTTGTGTCTCCCAACTCATCCTGCTTCAGAAAGAGAGGGTGCGAGAAAGAGAAAACAGAAATGAAAATAATACATGTAGCTGTAATAATGTCATTAAGGAAAATACCAAAATTGTTGGAAGAGACACAGTCAGAAATATAAGCGACCTCTGAAAAAAACAATTACAATTTCTGCTGTTTGTTCTTGGATAGGCTACTTCCTTAAATTTAACTATTCTTGCTTCATCTTATCACATTGAACTGATGATTTTTTTTTTTTTTTGCTAGAAGAGCCAACTTTGAATTGCTAGACTAATTTGTAACATTTCCACATGTCCATTAACAAACTAGTGCATTGAATGATCGACATTCTTAAATTCTATGGTTTCTGTTTTGTTAGGAGTTCTACATCTCTTGGAATTCTAACAGTGATTCTTTTCTGGGCACAACTTCTAAAGGATACAGCAGTAATAGTACAGACGTTTTAAGCATTTTAATAGAATGAAACAAATTCAGAGGATATGCACAAAATATGTTATAGTGGGATTAATTTAAAATATTAAGTAGACTTCACTTGTCTCAAATATTTTCATGAGTATGCAGAAGATTATATTGTGATCAAATCTTTAGTTGTATACACAATTAAAGATTATGAGATGTCTAATGAATTGTCCCTGTTAAAGATACCTTTTGAGCATGGTTATAGGCAGGGATTACCTGACCAAAGGGAGCCAAAATAAGAATTAGTAGCTTTCCAACAGTGTATATAATGGTGGAATAATTATTCATCAGTTGTCAAAATAATATATATATATATATATATATATATATATATATATTAATATGTTTTAAAGGGAGGGAAATAGATATAATCAAATATGAAATTTGCATTCTGACGCCAGTGAGTTCAGTATTAATTTTCTTTATCTGCCCAAATTATGTATGTATTTGTGTTTATGACAAGTATGCTACCTCTTACACTACTCTGTAATTACTTATGTAGCATTCACATGGACATCTAGGCTGTCCCAGTGCATTTCATTTAACTGCTTCACTGAATGTTACCTTGCTGACTGATTATGTTCTATGTTCTATGCATGGTAAATATAGGACAGTTGACCGACTTCTTACTTGCCTCATTGTTCATAAAATACTTTTGATGTTCATGTTCTTGTTTTAAGATATAAATGTAATGTTATATAAAAGTTTATCTGTTGAAATGTGTGCCATCAATTTTGCTGAACAGCATTTTACTGAAACAGCAACCAGTATGGCAAATTTCCTGCAGAAAACTCATTTAATATAAAACAATTCATAGAAAACCTTTAACATGTGTGGACTATCACTGATGGCATGAATTCTATTTGGGCACCAGCAGAGATTTATTGTGTGAGACCTTTTCTCTTTTCTCCACAGTAGGGCAGTTGTGAAGTTGTGATATTTTTGTAAAGTTGGTGTGGCAGCATAGGGCAAATACACTTTTAAAGGCTCTTTTGCTCCATATACATTGTTTTTTAATGAGCTGAGTTTTCTGAGAAATCACTGTTCATTGACTTTCTCAGAGTTATTTGTCTTATGCTGAAATGACATTCAATGAAAAAAAAAACAAACGAGTTGAAATACAGTTGAAATGAATATGTGCAATTTGTTCAGTTGGCTTCTTCTAGCCAACTGCATTAAAGAATTGTTGTTTATGTGTAATCAAAAGCAAGTACAGATACTAATTGTCAGAAAAATATGTATTAATGTATGTGTTTAGTGCTTATTAAAAGCTAAAAGGGTTAACACATTTCATTCTATTTTATGTACAGCTTAGTTTTGTATGAAACTAGGAGATGCTTTCTGAAACTGCAAGATGCTCTCTGACCTAGTATTTGCTAGCACAGCAAAATTCATGTTTATGCCTTTTGGAAATGTACTGAGAAGCAGTTGATTATCTGCTAGGTCAGGAAAATAATGAATAGAACAATACTGTTTTCTATAACGTTATTGAACTTGAAATCAGCTCTGTTCGTGTTATGAGAACATGCACAGCTGCAGAAAAAGATAGCTACAGTTGAACAAAGACTGCTTGAAGAAATGAACTATAATCTGTACTTGCTTTGTGCTCGAATTAGCCATAGTACCTTGAATGGTAACATCACATAGTGAGAAGTTGTATCTAACTGGTGGTCTCCAAGGCCACGTTGTTTTTCTTAGGAAGTTTTCTCATAAACTTGATAGTGTCAGCAGAAATTCATGGACAAACAGCTGCTATGAAATAATATTGTAATAACTTGTAATTTATTATGTCAGCTTAGTAGGCAATGCCTTGTAAGAAATGTATAAGAATGGCTTCACTTCCTGATTCTAGTTAGACAAACTCTGTATTAGCACATTTTTGTCTCCTTGCTGCAAGAATTAAAGTGCCTTAACCCGAACCTGCCATGTATTGATCTTTTTGAAGTTGTTGTTTCCTTTGACAGATTGGTCCTTCGGACCAGAAACTCTCACTTCGCCTCAGGTTAGATGGGCCAGGTGGCATGAAACCGTACGGAGAAGAAACCACATTGGTTCTTCTGCTCTGAAAGACCTCAGACTGAATTGTCATTCAAAAGAGGCCAGCCACTGTTCTGATCTGTGACTGGAGGACGAGTTAATGTTTTTTCCTCTAACCAGACAATCAATCACGGAGGCTCAGGTAGGGAGGAATTTACCTTTTTTCTGTTTTAGATCAGGGACTTGATTTGTATCATCTGTCAGGAGATTTGTTTGTGTACAAATCAGGGACAGGAAGAATGCAATCTTGGGATCAGGGAAACAGAATAGGTAGGCAGTTATTCTAGATAAACTGTGAAAAAGAGAAATCGTGGTACCACGTAAAAATAAGAAGGGTTACGTAACATTTTAACAGTTAGAACAATATGGAACAATATGGGAAATAAGTGCACAAAAAGATCCTAAGATCCGCCGTTAACTGAAGATGCAAAACATATGCAATTACAGCGTGCCGACAATGTTAGGTACTATACAAAATGGGTTAATAAATATGAATTTGATGGCAAATTAGAAAAATCCTCACTTATTAAACTTGTTAAACAGCTTAAAACTGACACAAAAGGTCAGGTAAAAAAGCAACGTCAATTAGGCATTCCTAGGCACACAGGTGGATTGAGGAAGCAAACTGTAGGGAACAAAAGAGTAATAATTCAAAAGCAATGTTTCTAGATAAAGAGGACAATAATTTGGTAATAGCATCAGACCCTCCGCCCCCTCCACTTCCCTTACCAGAATATGAAGCAAGTTGATAAGCTGGTCCACCTCCGCTATACCCGGCTGTCCCTGCGAAGCCAAGACCGTTTGTCAGAGATCCCGTCGAGACTAGGTCTCGAACACGTAACTTAAGAGGGGATATTGAGTTATATTAAATGAACAAAAATTCACGAGCTATGAGTGAAGAAGAGATATATTTTTATTTTATTTTATTTATTTATTTTACATTTGTTGACCGGGCTAGTCTAGCTGGATACATGTCCATTTTCAGTAGTATCAGAGGTAGTTAAACATAACATTCAAGGAGAAAGTTATAGTTATACATTAAAAGAGAAATCAGACATAGATGTTATACTAGCATTAGAAGACCTTTGTGGGTTGGTGGGTTTAGGGAAGAGGGTAGAGAGGTAGAGTTTTTAGAGAGTAGATTAGAGCAAGGGATAAGCAGCCATTGAGACTCTAACTCTTAGAGAGGTTTTTTTTTTGAATTGGTGAAGAGAGGTCATGTGTCTTAGGTTATTTGTTAGGGCATTCCAGGATTTGCCAATGGAATTTGTATAGAGAGTGCTTCTCTTCCCAAGTTGTTAGCCTGATAGTTTTGAACTAGTAGGCTTGGATGACCCTAAAGGATAGGTTTGGAGTAAGGGTAAGCATTTTGTTCAGTGAGGGAGTTTTGAGGAGTGATAGAAGGTGGTCCCAGTACAAGTTAGTTTGGTGGTGTATGAGGTTAAAAGTTTTTTTCTATTACAAAGACCCCGAGTTTTTGTTTACAGACTTAATGGTCAGACTGACATGTAAACTGTAATAAAAGGGAAAAAGAGAGAGGGAGATGGGATAGATCCTTACACATTAGTCATAGTAGGGAGTAGGTCTGATAGCCTGTTTTGCCACTGAACCGCTTACCTCTCTACGATAGGGTAGTCGTTAAACCAACTTATTGTTGATTTACTAAGATGAAAGGTTTGCAGTGATTGAGGAGAGAAGAGCAGAGGTAGTAGCTGGATGGGGGCGAAAAAGATGGGTATGAGCTGTTTATGAACACAGCGCTCCAAAATTTTGGCTAGAGGAGAGTATAGCTATTGGCCTATATAGTTAGATGTGTCAGTGGAGGATCGAGTTTTTATAAGAGGGTGAGGAATGTAGAGGTGTGTGGGGTAAGTTAAGGGAGGACTGAGGAGGGTTTTAGTTGTGAGGTTGTGGATGAGGGAGTATTGGTAAGCTGATGGCGAGAGACTGGATGGTCCTCCGTGAAAAATGTATTGAAAGTGTTGTTTTTTGCAGTCAAGACGGTTAATTTGGTTGAGTTTCTATTTATTCCAGGCCTGATCCCAGAGTTTAATTTTTGATTTCTTTATTTTTATTAGGAGCAGCAATACTGCCTTGGTCCTGGTGTCTTTTCGAGCGTGGTGAGCCATATATCTTAAAGGAAAGTGTCAAAAAAATAAGAGACACTGTCCTCTAAGGGGCTTTTAGGAGGACAGTTACATAACTTTTGAGGTCAGCAAGAAAATGTTGTGGGACAAAATTCTTACTGTTCCTGACCAGCCTGGTTTGGGGATGGTTTGAGCTCATAGAAGTACCAAATCCTCAAGAAGGACAGGAAGGGCAGGACCCAACTCTCCTGGTATATAGACCATGGACATGGAAGACATCCGGAAATCCACAGAGGGAATTCCCCATCCAAAAGTTAATTTTAGAAAATTCTTAGAAGACTTACAGGGCATGAGGTTAAGTTAGCATTTAAATGGAGAAGAAGTAGAAAAAGTAGTTAGACAAATCCTAGGTCCAGATTGGCACATGATCAGTGGCAACTGGAATCCCCGTGATGCAGAACACAAGCCACTCCCACATAGCAACGCAGAGCTGGATAACAGAGTAAAAGGTCTTTCAGACCGAATCTCTGAGAAATGGAAGCCTAGGGCAGACTGGACTTGCATTAATCAATGCATCCAACAAGAAGGTGAAACTGTTGACAGATATTATGCTAGATTATTAGAGTGTTTTAAAAACCATTGTGGAATGCAGATACCTGAAGACCAAACACATGATTCCCCGTATGAGCAGCAGCTAAAGAATGCATTTTTAAAAGGCAGTATTTTGCCTATAAGCAGCTTTATTACAAAGCACATGGTAGACCATCGTAACAAGTAGATTACAGTCACTACTTGAATATGCTAGACATGCCAAAAGGCATTTTAACAGTAAAAAGAAAAAGAAAGCCCATGTATTTTCTGTAGAAGATGGAGCAGAAGTTTGTGTAGTACAGTCTGGGGAAAAAGGGCAAGAAAAATGCCCAGGGAAACAAACAATCTGATAAGCGATCAGAGGATTTTGAAGAGAGAAAGAAAAGGGGTGAATGTTTTAAGTGCAGAAAAAAGGGACATTTAGCAAGGGATTGCAAGCAAAACAAGAAGGTAGCCATGGAAGAAAAGGAAGGTGAGGACTGACTATATGATAGTCAAGAATCACTAGAAGGGAATAAACAAGAAAAGACAAATGCAAGTGTGATAGAGGGAGTAGAGAATGTGACAGAAGAAATAGAGGAAGTGCAGGAAATCGCAGATAGTGAAGAAAGTGAAATTTTAGACTTAGCATTATTGAGCCTAGAGCTCTACTTAGTAGATACGAAACCGGAAGTTACACTTCTGGTAGAGGGGAGGGAAGTTAAATTTCTGTGTGACTCAGGGACATCATGGACCCTGATACATCCTTCCAAACTACCAGAAAATTCAGAATCACTCGATTACATATTAGTGAAAGCAGCTAATGGACAGCTGTATCGGGAGACACTCTCCCATAATATAGCAATAACTGACCCTGTTTCAGGGATGACCCAGAAAAGCAAAATTGTTGTTTCTGCAAAATGCCCAGTAAACCTTTTGGGCAGAGATCTTATGCAGATATTTGGCATAGCAGTAGTTCCAACTATGCAGGGTATGGAAGCACAGCGACAAATGGATACTTTTGTAGTGCGACCGGAGGGCGAAACGTTTTATTGGTATAGCCAGGACTTGATCACAACTGGTCCAGGGGCAGTAACCGAAGAGCTAATGAACATAGCCATCAGTAAGTTCCCCTCCCTTGACACTGATAAACAGCATTTGTTGCACTGTACTCTGTATTATTGTAGCACACCAGGACCTGATAAGGAATATGAGCAAGAACTGTTTAGAAACCATGCAAACAGATTAGTATTACATAATCTGTACTGGGGCACAGAAGGGAACAGTGTAGTTAGTTGTTCATTGCCCCAGGAATTCTTTGCACTTTATAATTCCAATCAATTACCACATGTTAGTTTGACTAAGGACAAGAATGTAAAATGGGCAGACCTTGGAGAAAAAGTCACAAAGTGGAAAAAACAGACGGAGTTAGAACTGTCAGAAAAGGGAGTACAGAAGCAGAAGTTAAATTGGATAACACAGACACACCCAGCTGTACACTTGCAGTCTAGCAAGGACAGCTGATTAGCACTCTTACTAGAAGAGGAAGAAAATGCCTTACAGAGCATACCAGAAACTCTCTGGTCAACAGGGAAATCAGATGTAGAACTCATTCGTAGAGCAGGACCAGTTACTATCATGCCAAAATCAGCATTTAGACCACAGAAGAGACAGTATCCCTTAAGGAAAGATGCAGAAGTAGGAATCAAACCTATAATAGCAGCTTTACTTAAGGAAGGAGTACTGGTAGAATCTCCCGATTCACCATGTAACACACCCTTATTTCCTATCAGGAAAGCAAACGGAGAATGGTGTATGGTCCAACATTTACAAGCTGTAAATGACACAGTAATACCTAGAGCACCTACGGTGCCAGATCCACACACCCTATTGAATGATTTGAAGCCTCAACAGAACTATTTTTCTGTGGTAGATATTAGCAATGTGTTCTTTTCGATACTGATACACCCTGGCAGCCAACATTGGTTTGCATTCACATTTCAGGGGAAAAGGTATACATACACGCGACTACCACAGGGATATTGTGAAAGTCCAACAATATTCTCACAAGAGATGGCAAGCAACTTGGCAGGATTTACCCCACCGAGAGGCAGTCAGATTTTACTTTATGTAGACGACATTCTGCTGGCAGCCCCCACCCAGCAAGAATGCAGAGAAGATACCATAGCATTATTATATTTTTTAGCCACTCAAGGACATAAAGTAAACAAGAACAAGTTGCAGCTTTGGAAAAAGCAGGTTAAATACCTGGGATATGTAATATCCAAAGAAGGCAGAACATTAGATGAAGATAGGAAAATAGCAATTTTACAAGCACCCAAACCAACTACCAAGAAGGAAATGATGTCCTTCCTGGGTACGACTAATTTCTGTCGGAGTTGGATTCCAAACTAAGCCTTGGAGTCTGCTCCACTGACCAACTTGATATACAAGAAGCCTATGGCTGCACAAGATTTATTACAATGGACACCAGAAGCAGAATCAGCTTTCTGCAAACTAAAACATTTGATAACATCCTCATTAGATTTAGGATTACCAGACTATCATAAACACTTTCTCCAAACTGTAGATTGTAAGCAAGGTTATATGACATCAGTGTTAACACAGCAACATGGGGACAAACAACGCCCCATAGCTTACTATTCATCACAGCTGGACCCAGTGGTGCGATCCCTGCCCCACTGTGTACAAGCAGTAGTCGCAGCTGCAATGGCAGTACAGGCTTCAGCCTCAGTAGTGTTGTTCCACCCTCTCACATTGAGAGTGCCCCATGCAGTCGCGATTATTTTACTGCAAGAAAAAGTAGCATATCTTTCTCCTGCTAGACATCTTTCCTGTATGACTGTACTGTTGAGCCAACCTCATATGACAATTGAACGATGTACAACTTTGAATCCGTCTACCTTGCTCCCAATCCCTGCTGATGGCACACCACATAGCTGCCTGCAGGAGATTGAGCAAAAGACACTGCCTAGAAAAGATCTGATGGATGTTCCTTTGGATGATGCCGAGGTGACATATTACATGGAAGGCTCTTGCAGAAGGGGTCCTACAGGGCAGAACCTAGTAGGGTATGCAGTAGTTTCTGATACTGAGATTTTAGAAGCAAAGCCTTTACCACACAACTTATCTGCACAAGCAGCAGAATTGATTGCCTTGACACGGGCATGTACCTTGGCAAAGGGTAAATGTGTAAACATTTTTACTGATAGCCAGTACGCTTTTCTACTGTACATGTTTTTGAGCAACAGTGGAAGAATAGAGGAATGATAACATCTACTGGCAAACCGATTAATCATGCGCAGTTTATTTTAGATTTGTTAGAATCTATTCAGTTACCTCAGAAAGTAGCTATTTGTAAATGCGTAGATCATACCAAGCAAAAGGATAGGATTTCAAAAGGTAATGCGAGAGCTGATACAGCTGCAAAGCAGGAAGCTTCAGCTTCAGAAATATTTCTTTTGAGTGAGGAATTACAACCTTCTGAGATTTTAGATTTAGAAATGTTAAAAACAATGCAGACACTTATTACGAAAGTAGAAAAACAGAAATGGATAAAACGAGGAGCAATTCTTGAGAAAGGGATGTACATCTCCAAAGAAGGAAAACCGATTTTGCAGTTTAATTTGTTTAGATATGCAGCTTTGTTGAGCCATGGGCAGTGCCATGTCTCAACAGGGAGGATGGTACAGTTAGTGAATCGAGTGTTCACAACATATGGATTTATAAACTACACTAAAAAATTTTGTGCGGCATGTCATGTTTGTAATAAGCATCATGCACAAGGGGCGTTGAAGCCTAAGCAAGGGAGTTTCCCTGCACCACCGTACCCGTTCCATACTATCTGTATGGATTTCATAGAACTGAACAAATGTGAAAATAAGAAGTATTGTCTTGTCATTATAGATATGTTTTCCAAATGGGTGGAAGCTTTTCTGACCAAAAATCCAGATGCAGCTACTGTTGCAAAAATTCTTGTTAGGGAAATTATTCCTAGATTTGGCATACTGGAAAAGATGACAATGGCACACACTTTGTAAATCAAACTATACAACAGTTGAGCCGATATTTCGGAATTTCTCTGAAAAAACATTGTGCATATCATCCACAATCTGCAGGACTAGTAGTGAGGCATAATGGGGTTTTGAAAAGTAAACTTAGGAAGTTAATTAGTGAGACACAAAAAAAATGGGTGTACTGCCTGCCTCTGGCACTGTTGAGCATGATAACTGTTCCAAATGCAAAGGGGTTAACTCCTTTTGAAAAATTATTTGGGAGGGCATATTATATACCTCAGTGGAAACCTCTCATGCCTGCAGACCAGGAGGCCGACAGTTCACTCGCAGAATATATGACATTACTTCTAAGTAATAAACAACTTTTGCAGTTAAATTCTGTTTCAGATAAAGAACAGACCAGACCATCAGAAGCAGCAGTAGTCCCAGGCGCGTGGGTCTGGGTGAAAACCGGAAAGAAAAAGAATTGGACATCACCGAAGTGGGAAAGGCCATACCAAGTGCTACTGTCAACACCCACTGCTGTCAGGATCGCAGAGCGAGCATCCTGGATTCATCTGACACACTGTAAGCTGGTTAAAAACTTTGAACTGGACAAAAAATGTGTTACTGTTACACAACAAGAACAAAATGACCAGATATGGAGCAAATAGGAATGCAGAACAACCTCAGAAGTATTGCATGATCATTCTGTTAACTATACTAATAACAATAATCCTTTTGCTGTGGCCTTCCCTTTTTCCAGCCACACGAGCTGAACTGAATAAACGTGATGCGTTACTCATAGACTGGCATCCAAACTTTAACACTTACCAAGCCATCAAACATGTGTATGCTGAGACTTTTAATGTTTCAAATTGTTGGGTTTGTACAGCTATACCAACAGCATACAGGGGATTATTAATGACTGCTGTCCCCCTAGGGGTCAATGAGACCTGGGAAAATTTGATTTTTGATGCTACGACTGTAATATCACAAGACAAAATAGCATTGTACCTGCCTGTTACACAAAAGGGAATTGTGTGTTTTTACAAAAATGATACTGTTCAGGTGGGTTGGAGCAATTGTAATGTGACTGTTCCTTACAAATGTTATACTAAAGCTAATAATGCAGGTTCTATTTGTGATACAAACTATGACTCATTTCTTGAATCAATGCACAAAACAGTTAATGAAGTACAACATAATCCTGTTCTTTTTAAGCAACTATCTATCATTGATAGAAAATTGTTTCATGCAGGGCAAGTATATATTAATACTAAAGTAGAGGATTGTTATTTTGTGTGTGGGAAAAAAGCATACAAATGGTTACCTGAGAATTGGTCCGGCAGTGTTTTTTGGGTTACCTGGTTCCGGCCATATGACACACTGCAGTTTTGCCTCAAGGAAGAATTCGAAATGTCAGAGAGGTCACCAAGAAACCTGGAAATCCAATCAAGAAACCTGAGAATCCAGTGGGACAAATCGAAGTAGGCTGGAGAAACCATAACTCCATAAAAAACAAAGATAAACTGACACACATGGACTTGAGTGACACTATTATATCGTGGGCAGGTATAGTCCCTGCATATGGTGCAGTAAAATTGATTTGGGAGCTGAGAAAACTGTCCAAACTTCTCAAAGTAATGAGCAATGCAACTTTTTCTGCTCTCGAATTAGTAACTGATGAACTGAACGCTATGAGAACTGTGGTGCTTCAAAACCGCATGGCTCTCGACTTCACCTTAGTGGCGAAAGGAGGTACTTGCGCTTTAATAAAAGAGGAGTGCTGTTCGTATATTCCTGACAACCAGCATGAGATAGATGACCACCTTGAGGTAATTCAGCAAGTGTCGGCCATGACCAAACCAGGCCCAAACCCACTGACGGATTTTTTCCAGAATTTGTTTGGGGGGTGGGATTACTCCTATTAGGAGTGTGTGTTTGTTGTGGTATTCCCTGCATGAAAAGATTAATTAAAGATTTTATAGACATGTCAATTTCTGAGACTTTGTATCAAAGTAACAAATTTGAAGAACTGTTGAAAAATTAAACACTTTCATGAGTTTAAACTGAATGACTCTCTTAACTGCAAATTCTGAATGGAAGAGATTAGGAGAAGAAGCAAACTGTTTATGCTTTTGAAAATAGAATAAAAAGTATTAACAGGGGCGAAATGTCAGAAAAATATGTATTAATGTATGTGTTTAGTGCTTATTAGAAGCTAAAAGGGTTAACACATTTCATTCTGTTTTATGTACAGCTTAGTTTTGTATGAAACTATGAGATGCTTTATGCCTTTTGGAAATTTACTGAGAAGCAGGTGATTATCTGCTAGGTCAGGAAAATAATGAATAGAACAATACTGTTTTCTATAACGTTATTGAACTTGAACAATCAGCTCTGTTCGTGTTATGAGAACATGCACAGCTGCAGAAAAAGATAGCTACAGTTGAACAAAGACTGCTTGAAGAAGTGAACTATAATCTGTACTTGCTTTGTGCTTGAATTAGCCATAGTACCTTGAATGGTAACATCACATAGTGAGAAGTTGTATCTAACCAGTGGTCTCCAAGGCCACGTTGTTTTTCTTAGGAAGTTTTTTCATAAACTTGATAGTGTCAGCAGAAAATCATGGACAAACAGCTGCTATGAAATAATATTGAAAGAACTTGTGATTTGTTACGTCAGCTTAGTAGGCAATGTCTTGTAAGAAATGTATAAGAATGGCTTCACTTCCTGATTCTAGTTAGACAAACTCTGTATTAGCATGTTTTTGTCTCCTTGCTGCAAGAATTAAAGTGCCTTAACCTGAACCTGCCGTGTATTGATCTTTTTGAAGTTGTTTTTTCCTTTGACACTAATTATCTTCACAGAGCATTTCAGTGTTGTCTTGAACCTATCTTTTCCATATAATTTGACATTTATCAAAATGCAGTAATTAAAATGGTCGCCTTTCTGGATATTTGACAAAATGTGATAAAATGTTATCAGTTAGCAATATTATAATCTTAAAGAAAGCCTGTTTAATTGTTTTTAGTAACACAAATGTTATGGTGGATTTCCTTTCAGCAGGGATGATCTCCTCAGCATAATACTATTTCATAGTCCTAGCAGTTAAGCCTTAATATCATCAGGAAAATCTTTGCTCAGCCAGCTGGAAGACTGTCTGATGCAGACTAACTTTATCTAATATATACATTTGCTTCCACTATGTAATGAATTACAAAGCCAATCTTATTTACTTTTTATGACATTATTGACAAAGTAATTAAACCAGTTGTTAATTACTTGAGATAGATAACAAGAAATTTAATGCAGCAATTTAAATTGTATGTTATCTTTTGGACTGCTTACAATAGGGCTGAGGTATCACTGAATAAATTTAAATCCTATATTTATATATTATACTATGCCATTGTATTACTAGTTATTGTTCAAATAAGTTTTTTAAAGAACACATGGTTATTTGCAATCAGTTTTGCAGCTGCTAAACTTTTTTTTGTTCATTTATGAGGTGGTATACTGTTCAGAATGTTAATGAGCCATGCTATGTCTACAGAAATATCGGAGTGACATTTGCTTTGATGTCTTTGTTTGGAAGACCTGAATATTAAAAAAAAAGAAATAAAGTAGCATCCAAGTTATCTTTGCTTAGACACAAAATGTATAATGAAGAATAAATAATAATAGTCTGATAAAATAGGATGGCATCATACTTCTTAAGCTGAAGTACTGCTAAAATATGAAAACTGTCAGTACTGCTTTGACTGTCATGTGAGTGACGCATATAAAGTGTTCAATGTGATTTCATAATAAACTTAACTTTTTTGTCCATTTATCACTACCTTATCATTATAAAATATCATGAGTATCATCTCATACTACATTATTGTACAGATTTGAAGCTAAACCTGAATACATATCCTTCAGTCTTAATCCTCATTCCTTAAAAAGTCTATATTTATTATGAAAGCTTACATGTAAACTTTGCTATGAAACCAGAAGGTTGAAGTAATGTGCATGGGTAATATGAATTTTCTTGGAGATAAATATGCTAAAGATAGTCCTATGTAACATAATTTTCAGCTTTATTAAGCATGCTCTTAGACATAATCAAGTTTACTACAGGACAAATTGTAGCAAAAAAAAAAATACTTATAGGAATTTTGAGAAATTTTAGCTTTATTGTGATGACCTAAAACATTAACTTCAGAAACACTTCAAAGGTAAATGGTTTGTGTCTTCTCAATAATGTCACCATATTAATATGAGTAGGTTTATAGTATAACAGTTGTATTACTGCAATAAATCTATGGTGGTATGCATTGTTTTCCTTTCAAGTATTCTTTTTTTTTTTTTTTGCAAACATAAAACAAGAAAAACTGTATGGATGAAAAAAAATAAATAAATGAGATTTACTAAACACATTTAAGCTAGTGCTATAAATATAAGAAACAACTTAAAAGACAATTGTCAGCACGTGTATTTTAGTTTGCAATACAGTTCAATAATTATGGGTAGAAATAGAAACTTCTTTACTAGTCTTAAGTTCAGAGAATTATATTTTAAAAAGGTAAGTGATGTTTAAAGATGCTCTATTTCCATATGGTGTCAAAAACAATCAAATTATATTATTGTTGGAGTTTCCTGGCACTTGGAAAAATCACTGTGACATATCTCCCAATCTGAAAGATTTTATATATAGATCTTGCTATTGTTTCATGAAACACTATGGGAAAGTACTAAACTAAGATCCAGTAAAAGCAATCAGAATGTTAAACGTTGGCTAAAAAAACTTATGAGTGGAATCTTTCCTTCACCTCAAATGATGCCTAGATACAAATAAAAGAATAAATGGCTTTAATAATTGATTAAATATTTGTCATCATTCCAAGGAGATCCAGACTGTGTGATCATAGGATGAGATGCTCAATAGTCCAAATTGCAGGATAAGGATAGCCTGACACTCTCATTTCAGGAATTTCATACTGGTTAAAGGCTTTTCCACCTCATACTGGTTAAAGGCTTTTCCACCTCTACTGCCATTTTTAGACAGAAAGCAGTTGGGAGACATTCCATTGTACTGTATTATTCAAAAATCTGGATTGTATTAAGCTTGCACTACTTAATACCATATGTCATAACAATAAATTGCCTGATCTTGAGGCACTTCTGCGTAGTTACTGATACTTGGTTTAAATGTAAAGAGAAAATGTCTTCTACACCAGGATTTAGCCATTCTCATATTTTCATGCCCAAAGGCAACTGTGGTGGAGTCTCCATAATTGTCAAAAAGAAAATTACTTGCAGAGAGATCCTTTGTATCTCACAAACTCAACTCAGTGAAATACAGATCACTCTAGGTAGGATCAATTATCAACTAATATCTTCTCACAGAACATCTTTTTGTATTTTGTTGATGATACACAATTCCTCAATGCTGTAAATGATTTCCCTGCTAGCAAAATATCCCATATTATGGGTGGCTTTGGGATATATCTCACTAAACATATCAAAAATTAGAAAACTCTCAAAGGTTAGTAACCAAACTAATTGTGTGCCTCAAATCCTTCAGCTACTAATAGAGGCTGGAAGCTCTATCACATGATTTGGTATATTGTAGACTTTTAAAGGAAATCTCTGTCTTGCTTATTGCCTCATTAGAGGTTTGATTGTCCTGAACTTTCTGTTTATTTGCAAGTCCAATATTTCTATCAATACTTGAACCATGGAAATAAATCTTCCACATCAGGTAAATAAAACTTGATGAAGGAATAGGTTTGTAACCATGCATCTCCCAGACCTCTGGAGTAATCTCTCCTACATGTCATGCAACATGACTCACTCTCTTCATTCAAACATATAATAAATGACTGGAAAGATATTGACACATTTACTCCAGTATTGACCAGACTTGGAGAAAGGATGAAAGACATTGTGGAATTAAGGAAAGTATCCACAAGATGAGAATGGTCATAAGACTCAGTGGCATTGGAATATCTATGAATCTATGTATCTAAGCTACAAAATTGGTTAGAGAAAGGTTGTTAAACACTGGGTGTCATGTTTTTTTATTTGCCTGTACTTTGAATTTGTAGACTTCATTTTTGTTTCTATTATATTGTTTATTCTTTTGTAAATATTTGACTGACTTATTATAAAGTTAATAAAAATATATAATGAAAACTTCCGACTCTGCCACGTAACAAATATTTAACTTTTTATTGTTATTAAAATAGAACAGAAGGTAAGCGCTTTCGCGTATGCTACCATACGCTTCATCAGACAATTTAAAAGTGTTAGCATCAATGAATTTATAGGGAGGCTTAGCCTATCAGCAGATGAATTAAATTAGTCAATTAGCCACAGGAAAAACACATTTAAAAACCACATTTAAGAAACCACGTTTAAAAACTGGGCTAAAACAATTCAATATTTAAAGTGGAAGCTGCATTTGTAAAATAAGTGACTCAACAATTAAAAACAGTCAGAATGAAAACATCATATATATATCAAAAAGTTCATACCAAAGTTAAAAATGCATATAAATTTAATAAACGGAAATAGTAGCATATATTTTATGTTACATAGAGCTTCAGAGAAAAATTATTTCTATGAACATTGCAGCATAGTAACTAATTCTTAAACAAAATATAAAACTAGAAATCCAAACATATTCAATAGTTCATCAGAAGCCATATTGGCATTTCTTAATTCTGAGGTGTGTCATAAAGTGTGACCACGCTAAATGTTTATAAATAAAACTCAGAATTTAAATCAGTTAGTGAACTTTTGAAGCTGTGCTGTTCTTTTAAGGTGCGTTAATATAGCTATAGCTATATTTGTATGACTCAAAAGCTTGAAGCTTAAAATTAATTCAGGTAGTATATGCTAAAATAGAATTAGATATTAAAAATATGTACAAATTTAAAACTTATTTGTTAAAACATCATATGAATAAATAGACTAATAAATAAATAAATAAATGAATATATATATATAAGCTTATAAATATATGTATAAAAACTGTATATAGAATGGACACAAATGATGATGATAAGATATAATAAATTTCATATGTAGATATTCTGAAAATAAATATAAATAAATTTAAATGTGTCACAAATATATAATTATATAGATTGAAAATATATATGACTGGGATATAAATATGAATATAAATTTAGTGTCCATTGTGAATTTCATTGAGTGAAGCCTTTTTATAAATGAAATGGTAAAACTTCAAATAGAAGCAAAGCAACTGTGTATTCAAGAAGTCAGTATAAAAATAGACTTAAAAATATATAGCATATGTAAACAGATTCAAAATGAAAATAAATATATAATTATTCATTGTTTGACTAAGAATACTAGGTGAAAACTACTGAGCAAGTTATTCCATTTCAGGTTGAACTCATCTTCGATTATTTAGAAAAGATCTAATACTGATATAGTTGTTCAGACCTGGCGAATAATGGCCCCTTAGTCTGAGTATCCATTTAAGTTCATTTAATTCTAACTGGTTTGGATAATCACCACCTCGTTCTGTTACTTCTACTATTTGCAGCACCCTAAACACAAAAGAGTGAGATGGATTCAAAATCACATGTTTAGCCAAAGCATTCAGCTCATTTTTCTTCCTTA